>NW_024525180.1:0-1517 GCF_017590135.1 Pyrgilauda ruficollis
TCCTTCTGAAAGCAGAATCGGCTTCAGGTGTTTGATGTGAGGCAGCGCAGCTCACATCACCATCTCCTGACATGCTATCCTCCTCTGATGGATGTTGGTGCAATAATTCCTAGACATTCTGCCAGAAGCAGCATCTGGCTCTTCGCCTCTCTCCTCAGGCACTATATTTGCAGCTTTGAACTTGCCTCTGTATGTATCACACTGTTCATGTGTCACTATCTTCCATTATCATTCCTGACTGCTGTGCACTTGGTTGGCAGTTTCCAAAGGCAACCTTTAAATTTTGAGTAAATTGTGGTCCCTGTGAGGTTTTGAGTGCCCAGTTTTGAAGGAGGATCCTCTCTTCTGTCGCGTTGCACAGTGAGGGAGTTCGGGTCTCACATTCTTGTGCAAAGGAAGTTCAAAAATCTATTCAAGACCACGGGAAGGGCATCAGATTTCCTGCTTTGCTTTCACATGGTGTTACTTCCTGATAAAAAAGGACTTTTTTTTTCCCCCCTGCTAATCCTGAACAAATCTGTGATATGTGCAAAGGGTCTGAAGCTATTCTGTTTGACATCGCTATCACTCATCAATGTTAGTTGTGGCAACAAAGCCTTTTTGTTATGGAATACTTGCTTAGTTTTTTGTAGGTTTATGAATCAGAAATATGTAATTCTGGATTTATTGCCTTGGCATGTGCTAATAGACAAGTATTTTTAAAGAATCATAAGGTGAAGCTAATGTAGTACAGAGTACTTTTTTTTTTACTGTATGCAGAACGGCTTGAAAAATTTGGTTCATATTTTTATGAAATTTTCCTTTGTCTTGTTAATGCCTGGTAGAATCCCTTTTTGTTTATCTAAAGTGGATTATGCATGAATTTACACCTAATGGAAGAGCAGTACGAGTTGAGATGAGGTCGATACCCACTGTGGATAATATTCAGTTCCGTGCTAGTCACCAGTTGAAGGCATATACATCACATGCATTAAGTTCTAATTTAAAGTCTTAAATGAGACTGAAGTAGTTCACAGGGTTTATGCTGTCCGTCTTCACAGGAATGAAGAACGCACACAGAGAAGAAATATGTCAAATTACTTTGATGTCTCATGAAAAATATTGTAATTATTTCTTCTGATTATTTTGGGGTTTTGCTAACCTGATTTTATTAAGAATTTTGCATTGTTTGCTCACCTTCAAGCTTCAGATCCTGGTATCCTGTAAGAATCATAGAGCAATCTTGTAGTTTTTATTCAAAAGGAAAGAGTTTTTTCCTTTTCTGGTCATTCTAAAGGAAACTGAAGACCCAGTGTAAAAGGAACCCAGAGGCAGAGGACAGAAACTCCATTCTTCTAAAAACATGATCTAACAATGTGGAAAGAGTTAAAATTACTAAAGTTAAATGTAAGACTGACCCCTTTCTATTTCTCTGAGTGACCAATGCTAGGTACTTAGATAAGGAGAAAATAAAAAATAGAAAAAGAAGAGGAAATAATAGGGTAAATGCAAAGTGTTCTCCCCCACTGCCCTGTTCT
>NW_024525181.1:0-1516 GCF_017590135.1 Pyrgilauda ruficollis
TTTTTTTAAAATAAATTTGAAATTACATTCCATCAGTAACAGTGTGGCCTCTGTATTTTTTCAGCAAAAATACATTTGACTTTTCAGTATGTTTTTTTTTACCACAAAATGTTTTCAGAAAAATTTTTTTCAAAAATGTTTTCAGAAAAACAGTCTTTCTGTCCTAGCTACTTTTCAAACACAACACTCTTCACTAATGACACACCTAACCACCCTGAAGCCACCAAAACCATTGTTGGAAGCAAGTCCATACAACTGTCTAATAATCTTGAGTATGTGAGAAGGGAGAAAAAGCTGAAGCAGTCAATCTTTATTCAGAAAACACTTTAGGCAAATACTTTCAGCACTGTTTGTCTAAGCAAGTTTTAAGGGACTGGGTTTGGATGCCTGAGTAACAACTATGAATTTGCTTAAGAGTGGCATGTAACTCTAATGCTTCAGGGAGTTATAAATTAACAAGAAATTGAGTAACGAAGGAAGAAAAGTATTGACTGAAATACCTCTTCTGGGAGATCTTTCAGTTGTACATTAGATGTTGCAAGGAATAAAACTGGAGTAAACCTTGGGATGCTCTGCAGTAGTGTTGTAAAAACAGATCTCAGCGTAGTTCCAACAGTCTCCCACCATGAAGGGATTTGTGGGACATATATGATACTCGGTGCTGATCTCTGAGCTTCTCGCATCAACTGGTAAAATGAAAGCTTGGATAAAAAAACTACATCATGTAGAAGAGACTACTAAATGACTAACTACTAAATAACTACATATCAGTCAAATCACCTTATGAAATACAAGGTATAAACACAAGACATGAAGACAAATTAATAAATGACTCCTTAATAATCAGGTAAAATTTTCACTTTGACTCAAATACAGACATTTCTATGCAGACAGAAACAGACCTGAATCTCAGCCTGATTTCAGAACTACTTAGGTATAAAATAACTCTAAAGAGCCTAAGAACTCAGCCAATGTAGAGGTGTGCCTGAAAAAATCCCAAAGCTAACTCTTCGGCAAGGTGTGTTTGCCTGGAGAAATCACTACAGAACGTGTTCAGTTCAGAAGAACACACACCCAATTCAGACTGCAGCACAGTGTGAACAAACAAAGGCCTATGTGAAAAGATGTGGGCTAACACAGCACAAGATGTCTGGTTATAATTCATAACTTCAAGCATATTTTGTGAGAGGTGACCAATCCTTAGACTGTCTGCAGAGCTAAATCCCTCACTGCCTCTCATTACCAAAGGTGGGCATTGGAAAATCACAAGCCACTGCCCACAGATGGCCCCTCAATCACAGAACACAACATGCATCTACTACATGAGGGAAGTGGAACAGTCCTTTCACACAAAAAACTTCTCCATGCGCCATTTCAGATTAACAATTTGCAAAGGACTTGCTCCTCCTATGTGACAAATGAGTATCCAGTCACATAATGTGTCTGTCCTAACTTGTATAGCTGTCAAATGCTGCTACCAGAGATCAAAATATTTTAATACAGTGATGCCAAAAAA
>NW_024525182.1:0-1516 GCF_017590135.1 Pyrgilauda ruficollis
AAATAGAATACAATTTGCTTGACAATCTAGGACACAATCAAACACCAAGACAGTTGCCAAGAGGGCAGTGCAATGATGTCATGGATTGCCCATATGCTGGTTCAAAACCATGTATGCACCAAAACCTGCAATTTGGTCAGCTCTAGTACATGAAATCAGAGTAAATTCTTCCCTGCTGACCTTGAAAGATTTGTAGATTCAGCTTCCATTATCATCCTGTATATCTGTGAATGGCTTATTTGACATATTGCAAAAGGGCTAGTGTTTGTAAACCATGCTGGCCCAGCAGAGGATAATAATCAAATATAGATGGAATTGCACTTTCTCAAGAAATATTTTCAAAATTTCTATTATGTTCATTGAACACAGAGAACACAGAGAAATCTAATTGACAAGAGTAGTTAATTTTAATTTTCATTTAATTCTCAAACTTCATTTTGCACTAATGGAATACCTTTAAGACCTCACAACTAGCCCTTCTGTGCAGGATCAAACTGAGCTCTACATGAATATGAGTATGGAGGAAACTGTTATCTTCAGTTATTCTTATCTTCTGGGAACGATGTCCCCAGAAACATTGTTTTTTAAGTCAGATACGCTTTTATACCTTAAAAGTCTTGATGCATCTAAAGGAGTTACCATTCCTTGTGATCAAACATACAGCCTAATCCTCAGCTGGTGTAAGTGAGTGACTACAATGACATCCCAAATGTAACCCTCACAATGTTGTTCATAACAACCTCTAATAAGATTGCTGTCATATGAATGATTATTCTGTAATACACACAATAACAGCTTTGCTGTAGTGCCATTTATAAATGTAGCCCATTAAGAAATTGGAAAATGCCATGTCCTGAACATAGTGAAAAACTTACCAAAAGTGATCGCCACAATTTACAGATAATTAACTTGAATGTATGTTTAGCTACAATCATTTAATTGCCAAACACTAAATACTAATCAATTGAAAAGTTTTAAAATGTGATTATTGAACACAGTTAAGGAATGTAGAATAATATTTCCATGCAGACATACTATGTCTCTGTGGTATATCTCATACTGGATTGTGAACTTGCAGAGTATTGCAGTTCTAGTGATAGCAGCAACACATGGGTGATTACATCCTTTAAACCAAGCTGTATGGAATAGCTTTAATTCTCTAACCATAATCGTAAATGTGCTCACTTCTGCCTTTTCATAACAGAAAGTGAAAAGCTATTATATTCTTGGGCTAAAAAAAAATAATATAATTATTAACTTGTGTCTGAAGCCATATTTTACAGTAAAGATGCAAAAAATTTTAAGCTTTCATTTCATGTTAATGAAAAAAAGCCTACAAGAGATGTGCTACTTTGAATAAGCTTATATTAAGAAAAGCAATTTTTACTATGCTGTCTGTGGTGACTACTTAATTTTTTACCTAGTAAAATCTACAGATTTCCAACTATTAAATGCTCTTAGTAACTGTGGCTAATGCAAAACCTTTTTTTTAAGCATTTTATTTTATTTTATTTTA
>NW_024525183.1:0-1516 GCF_017590135.1 Pyrgilauda ruficollis
GAGGGTTTTGGGCTGTCCCACTCTGATGCCATCTGTCCATCTTGGTGACACCTTGGAGCCAATATGATGTCATCTTTATGCCATCTTGGTGCCACCTTGGTGCCACCATGGAGGCAATATGATGTCATCCTGAGGCCATCTTGATGCCACCATGGAGCCATCTTGGTGCCACCTTGATGCCACCATGGAGCCATTTTGATGCCACCTTGGTGCCCCATTGTTGCCACCTTGGTGCCATCTTGGTGCCACCACGGAGCCATCTTGGTGCCACCTTGGTGTCATCTTGGTGCCATCTTGGCACCGTTTTTGTGCCATCTTGAGGCCGAGCCATCTTGGTGCCACCATGGAGTCAATATGATGTCATCCTGAGGCCATCTTGATGCCACCATGGAGCCATCTTGGTGACATCTTGAGGCCATTTTGGAGCCATCTTGCTGCCACCTTGGTGCCACCATGGAGCCATATTGGTGCCACCTTGGTGCCACCATGGAGCCAATATGATGCCACCTTGGAGCCATCTTGGTGCCACCATGGAGCCACTATGATGTCATCTTGGAGCCATCTTGGTGCCATATTGAGGCCATTTTGGAGCCATCTTGGTGCCACCTTGGTGCCACCATGGAGCCAATATGATGCCACCTTGGAGCCATCTTGGTGCCACCATGGAGCCACTATGATGTCATCTTGGAGCCATCTTGGTGCCATATTGAGGCCATTTTGGAGCCATCTTGGTGCCGTGTTGGTGACATCTTGAGGCCATATTGGATCCATCTTGGAGCCACCATGGAGCCATCTTGGTGCCATCTTGGTGCCATCATGGAGCCAATGTGATGCCACCTTGGAGCCATCTTGGTGCCACCATGGAGCCAATATGATGTCATCTTGATGGCCACCATGAAGCCATCTTGGAGCCATCTTGGAGCCATCTTGGTGCCATATTGAGGCCATTTTGGAGCCATCTTGGTGCCACCTTGGTGCCACCATGGAACCAATATGATGCCACCTTGATGCCACCTTGGTGCCACCATGGAGCCATCTTGGAGCCATCTTGATGCCACCTTGGTGCCACCATGGAGCCAATGTGATGTCATCTTGATGCCACCATGGAGCCATCTTGGCGCCATTTTGAGGCCACCTTGGTGCCACCTTGGTGTCACCATGGAGCCAATATGATGCCACCTTGGAGCCATCTTGGTGCCACCATGGAGCCACTATGATGTCATCTTGGAGCCATCTTGGTGCCATATTGAGGCCATTTTGGAGCCATCTTGGTGCCACCTTGGTGCCACCATGGAACCAATATGATGCCACCTTGATGCCACCTTGGTGCCACCATGGAGCCATCTTGGAGCCATCTTGATGCCACCTTGGTGCCACCATGGAGCCAATGTGATGTCATCTTGATGCCACCATGGAGCCATCTTGGCGCCATTTTGAGGCCACCTTGGTGCCACCTTGGTGTCACCGTGGTGTCACCTTGGTGCTTCCATGGAGCCATCTTGGTGCCACCATGGAG
>NW_024525184.1:0-1515 GCF_017590135.1 Pyrgilauda ruficollis
TTCCCAGAGAATGCCTGGATCCCTGGCGGTTCCCAAGGAAAGGTGGGATGGATGGAGCCGTGGTGGGAGGAGACATCCCGAGGTCTCCCGAGGCGGGAATGAGGGACAGCAGCTCCAGAGGTTCCGGCTGCGCTCCCGGAGCGGCTTTTCCCGGATCCTCCAGCTCCGAGAGCCCGGAGAGGCCACCCAAGGAGCTCAGAGGAATTAGGGAATCTCCAGCCCGGGAAGGGATCCCCAGGATCACTGATCCCCCCTGGATCCCCACCCTGATCCCCCAAATCCCAGATCCCAGGGAATATCTCCTGGAGGCTCCCGGGGCTCCAGCGGGGTCAGGGAGGTCCCAGTTCCTCGAGGAGCTGTTCCCGAATCCCAAGGAGCCGCTCTGGGATCCCGAGGAGCCATTCCCAATCCCGAGGAGCCATTCTCTGGGATCCCAGGAGCCATTCCCAAATCCCACAGGAGCCGTTCCCAATCCCAAGGAACCCTTCCCAAATCCCAAGGAGCCATTCCCGAATCCAACAGGAGCCGTTCCCAAATCCCAAGGAGCCATTCCCAAATCCCAAGGAGCCGTTCCCGAATCCCACAGGAGGTGTTCCCAATCCCGAATCCCATTCCCAATCCCGAGGAGACATTTCCAATCCCGAATCCCGTTCCCGATCCCAAGGAGCCATTCCTAATCCCGTTCCCAATCCCGAGGATCCGTTCCCAGTCCTGTTCCCAATCCCGTTCCCGATCCCGAGGATCCGTTCCCTATCCCGTTTCTGATCCCGAGGATCCATTCCCAGTCCTGTTCCCATTCCTGAGGATCCGTTCCTGATCCCGTTCCTGATCCCGAGGATCTGTTCCCATTCCCCTTAACAATCACGTTCCCGATTCCGAGGATCCGTTCCTGATCCTGTTCCCATTCCCGAGGATCCGTTCCCGATACCGTTCCTGATCCCGAATCCTGTTCCTGATCCCGAATCCCATTCCCAATCCTGTTCCCGATCCCAAGGATCCATTCCTGATCTTGTTCCCATTCCCGAGGATCTGTTCCCGATCCCGTTCCAGATCCCGTTCCCGATCCTGAGGATCTGTTCCCGATCCTGTTCCCGAATCCCGTTCCCGATCCTGAATCCCGTTCCCGATCCCGAGGATCTATTCCCGATCCCCTTCCCGATCCCAAATCCCGTTCCCGATCCTGTTCCCGATCCCGTTCCCAATCCTGTTCCCGATCCTGAATCCCATTCCCATTCCCGTTCCCGATCCCGATCCCGAATCCTGAATCCCATTCCCATTCCCGTTCCCGATCCCGTTCCCATTCCCGTTCCTGATCCCGAATCCCGATCCCGTTCCCAATCCCGAGGATCTGTTCCCGATCCCGTTCCCGATACCGAATCCCGTTCCCAATCCCGAATCCCGTTCCTGGTCCCGAGGATCCGTTCCCATTCCCATTCCCGTTCCCGTTCCCATTCCCGTTCCCGATCCCGAATCCCGTTCCCAATCCTGATCCCGTTCCCGTTCCCATTCCCGATC
>NW_024525185.1:0-1515 GCF_017590135.1 Pyrgilauda ruficollis
CTAATAAACACCTACTTTATTCTTTAAGTCTGTCTGGTCTCTGTTCTAGGCTCTGTCAACCTTGAAAAGGCATCAGTACAAATGGCTCTTAGAGCATAAATGGTTTCCAAACCCTGGGATGGCTCCTGGCTGGGTTTCCAGGCCAGGGCAGATGCTGTCCCCCAGAAGGCTGGAGGGGTTCAGTGCTTTACTGCTCTCACCTCCTGCATGACTGAAACCTCTCCAGTAAAAGGCATTAAAGGGTTCACATATTGCATGAAATACAAGTTTCTACTTGCTGTCCATTTCCCTTCCTTCCTCAGACCTTTGCAAACTGCTGATTGAGAGAGTGCATCTAAAAGGCACTGGTTTGACCCTCATTATAATGTCATTGATTTGAGTGTGTATTAGACAAGAAGAAGTAATTTGTTAAAAAAATGAGAGTGGAAGCATCAATCCCAAGTCTCATGCCACAGTCCATCTGAGAAAAAATGAATTGTCTTTCGGTGCTACAAAGTCTAAACTGTAAATCAATCTGTTGCTATTGGATGACATTCCCATATAATTGCCCATGAAAGCAAACTCAAGTACTTCAAGTATTCACAGATGCAGCACATCAGAAATAAAGATTATAGCAAATCAGATGTCATGAATATGGATATTTATGTTGCCAGTAAATAGTCTGAGTTATCTAAATTGAAATTCAAAATTATATATTGCAAAGGAAGTGTATTTTTTTTTTTTTTTAAAGAGTTGGAAAACATTTGCAGTATTCTTCCTGTCATTACTATGCACATAATAATCATGTGAAGCAAATGATACTTCTTTTCATGCTGCTTGTTTTAAATAGCTTTTATTTCTCAAATTGCTCTTAAAAATAGACTAAGGGAGTGCTGTAAAAAGCAGTGGACCATGGGTCTAGTTTGAAGCCACTGACAGCAGGCAAAATCACTGGCCTGTTTTTTGTTCTTTCAGTAAGGATTCTGGACTGAGGTGACAACATGGAAAAGCAGTTCATGTTGATTAAATATAACATATAAGTTATGATTTTAAAATGTTCTTTGGGCTTAGGCATTTGGCAAACAGAAACCCAAAACACCTTCTTGGGGCTACTGTAGCCACGTGGGCAGCAGCTTGAGAAGTGTCTTGCTGTGAGTTGCCAGACTGCATGCTGGAGTGGCTGAAGTGAGTGCACATACTCTGCTCTGCAGGATGCTGTGTGTGGACAGAAGATGCTTCAGGAGAGGGGCTGCAAACAGTGAGAGCACCAGGAGCTCCTGAAATGCATTGCAGGTATTCCATTGTAGCTCTGACAGAGATGAGCTAGAGGATTCAGACTGGATAGCAAAGATGCTACATCTCTCCTACATGTCTGTTCTGCCTCTTCAGTGGTTGTCATGCCTGAGACAAGGACACAGAGTTTCCTTCTGGATTGGTTTGGTTTCTCTGCAGAGAGACTTTGGTTGGTTGAATGGATGGGCAGAGTCCACCAGCATGAAGTTTAATAATTCTAAGTGCCAAGTTCTACATTTTGGC
>NW_024525186.1:0-1524 GCF_017590135.1 Pyrgilauda ruficollis
ACTTGGCAGAGAAACGCCGAAATTATTATTATCAAGAAGATCGAGAGACAAATTGTAAGCAGCAATTCTGGTGGAACTCCCTGCCCCAGGAATTTGTAAACTCAACTAACCTATTTGATACACAGACAAAAAGTATGCCTTTGGAGTAGTTCACACCTTTGGAAAATTTAAGAAGAAGAAGGGGGGAGGTGAGGCCCAGAGGTCTGTGTGAAAATTGTTTTAACCACTAAGTACGTGTGACTAACCTATTCTTGACGCTCCTCACAGAACTGTGAGTAATCGAAGCAGACTCGGTGTTATGGTTTAAGCTCTTTAAAAACAGACTGAGGAGAAAAGATTCAGTATCAAGCCCAAAATTTGAAGGACTACATCGAAGGCACAGTAAGCAGGTACTGTTGGGTCAATGGCAATTGATACAGAGCTTATATAAGAGAGGGGCAGGAAATCTGCATCTCGCAAGGGGCAGCGTCTAGAATGGGTAAATCAACCCACTTAAAACACAAGCGCAGTACTGAACCTGTTAAGATTCCTGTATGCGATAAAGTGTAATCGTACTGTGTGGACTGGGGGAGGGAGAATGAAATTAATTTTTATAAGTTATTACCAAGTTAATAAGTTGTGTTATGAAAAACAAACAGTTAGGGATGTGTATAATGGGGGAGAAAAACATATGGAGTAAGTAAGAATCTGAAATATGAGAATAAGATCCCTTTAGGAAGGGAACTGGTTATCATCAGTTTACCATGATAACCAAGCCTGCCTCAAATATGATAAAACCTTTTGTTTTTCCTGGAATAAAGAAGGAGTAGACCCTGAAAGTAAAATCCAACAGGTCGCTCAAGAATTAAAGAGGCAGGAATCAGAAATGAGAAAACGCATTATTAAATATTATGAGCCCGCTACCTAGGCGCAAGATAGTAGCTGGGGTTACTAAACCCCAATATATCATACTCTAGAGCTACTATCAAAGCAGCATTCCCAGATGAGGGCTTTTGTCTACCTGTTAGCAGAAGAAGGGGGAGTATGTAAGAAATTCAATGAGTCTGAATGCTGTACTGAAATTAACAATTATAGGGAAACAACCCGAGAACTCGCAGATGAAATAAAAAGAGTAGCCCAAGGACCCATCCAGAAGTGGAACTCAATCCTAAATACTTCCTAGTGGGGCAACCCGTTCAATAGAGCTTGGTAGAAGAAACTAATATTCTTTATTCTCTATCCTATAGCCAGAGTTACCTTTTAACCCTATTTACTTCTTTATTTTATATACACTCAGTAGTGCAAGGAATGCAGGTCGCAGCTATGCCCATGGACCCAGAACCTGCAGCAAAAGGTAACCCAGTTTCAAAGATTATGAAGCTGGAAGAAGATTCATCACATAAATGGGCAGCTAGTGCCTTAGCACAATTTGAAAAACAGATGGAGAGTAACGAATCAGATCTCAGGGAATATCAGAGAATACCACAGGAGAATGATTAAAAAAGGAAAAATTGATTAAATATACATAAGATTCATTAAAGGTTA
>NW_024525187.1:0-1514 GCF_017590135.1 Pyrgilauda ruficollis
TGCCCCTGCTGACCTAGCTGACCACCTCTTAAGTATCAGGGATGTGCTGTCCTTTCCATGGAGAGAGCTGAGGTGCTTTGGCAATCCCAAATCAAATTTTAAAATAAATCTTGTTTTATCATGCCTGGAGCAGAGGAATTTAATGGTCTTCCAGCTGCCCTTCACCCCTGCAGGAGCTCACACTGGATATCTGACTATAGAGGAAGTCACCAGTAAGGAATTCCTGTTTCTTATAAGACCTGCTTAACAAAACCCAGGCAAAATCAGCAGCTTCCCTGAGGAATGTGAACTATAGCAAGAAGATAAAATAATAAATACAAATTTTATTCATGAGATATGATGGAAACTGCTATGCAAGATGCAGATGGTGGATTGTTGAGCTGTGTGGTTGATATTTTACCTTTAGAATCACTCAGGACAATACCAGTAGTGAGGACAGAGTAGCTCTTGTGGATCCATATGGGGGGATGTATAGCTACAAATAAAAGGCTAAAATAGTAAAATAGATATGGACAGATGGAATGTGAGCAGTGCACTTCAGTCAGCCCTGGGGGAGGAGTGCAGGTATTGCATCCAGTCTCACCTTGGCTTGAGCTGGCAGCTCACCCTCGTTAATTCTTGGAAGGAAGGAGGAAGCTCATTAATTGGGTATTGCTTTTGATTCAGCATTATGTGCTGCTCTTGGCTCAAACAGCCAAAATGAATGTTCCCAGGATATGGCTCACATGCTTCCCTTATCTGTCAATAGTGTGCACTGGCTGCTCTGGAAGATGTCACTGAGATGTATTTTTCTTACACTGTTTTAGTGCCAGTAATTGGGAGAAATGTCAGTCCGTTGTGTGAGTGATGTATCAGACATGGTCAGGAATGATTATTGTTCTTTTTTGTTTAAAGGAGCTCTCTTTTTGCTGTTCCCACACTTCAGAGATGCAATCAATAAAAAAAACTGGGGGAGGAGGGGGATTTGCAGCTATTAGTACAAAAAGTAATTTTTTCTGCAAGGGGATGTTGCAAGATGTCTGGTACATACATTTCCATATAGAGTCAAGATTCTCACAGCAGCTCAGGATGGGAGAAGATACTCCAGTAAGGCTGAGTTCATCCCAGTTCATATGGGGAATAAAGTATTCTATCATTTATATTAATTTTTCCAAAGAAGGTGTTCCCTTATTTGGGCTGTAGTACAGTGGTAGTAACCAGGAATAATAAATAATTTTCTATGTACTGTGAGCAGTAAATGCACATCCCAAAATGAAGCACACTTAAAGCTTTAAGACTGTCTTAACATTTTATCGTCCAAAATACATGAATTTCCCTTTGAATTTGATTGATTTCATATCTGTAGCCACCAGTTTTGTCAGGAATTATGCATAGCAACTCACTGAATTTTCTTGAAAAGATCTACCACAGGGCTGAGGCAACTAGAACCTTGAAACTAGAGAATTCATGTTATTTTTTAGAAAAGGCAAATAAAAAATTGGTTGTTTTTTTGGTTTGGTGTTTTGGGTTTTTTT
>NW_024525188.1:0-1501 GCF_017590135.1 Pyrgilauda ruficollis
TTCCTGGGGGGAGGGGAAACACAAATTTGGGAATTCCCAAAAAATTTGGGATTTTCCCGCCAAAATTCAGAACTTTCCCTCAAAAATTTGACTTTTTCCCCCCAAAAATTCGGGATTTTTCCCCAAAATTTGAGATTTTCCCCCAAAAATTCAAAATTTTTCCACAAAAATTTGGGATTTCCCCAAAATTTTGAGGTTCTCCCCTCAATTTTTGGGAATTTGTCCCAAATTTTCACAAAATTCCCAAAAATTTCAGGTTTTGCCCCAAATTTTTGAGAAGGTTCCACCCAAAAATTCAGGATTGGCCACGAGATTTTGGGAATTTTCCAAAAATTTTGGGATTTTTTGCCATGTTTCTTTGGATTTCCCCAAAATTTTTGGGATTTATCCCAAATTTTGGGGCAAAATCCCCCAAAAAAGGGGATTGTGAGGAATTTTGGGGGAGTTTTTGGGGAATTTTGTGAATATTTTGGGAAAATTTTTTGGGAAATTTTGGGGGAATTTTGAGAGAAATTTTGAGTGGATTTTTGGGGAAATTTTGGTTGAATTTTTGGCCAATTTTCGGAGAATTTTGGGGGAATTTTTGGGAAATTGTGGGACAATTTTTTTGGGAATTTTTGGGGGAATTTTTGGAGAAAGTTTTGGAGGAATTTTTGGGGAAATTTTGGACAATTTTGGGGGAACTTTTGGTGGAATTTGGGGAAATTTTTGGCAGTTTTGGGAGAATTTTTGGGGGAAATTTTGGGAATTTTTTGAGAAATTTTTGGAAGAATTTTTGGGGAAATTTTGGACAAATTTGGTGGAATTTTGGGGGAACTTTTGGTGGAACTTTTGGCAATTTTGGGAGAATTTTTGGGAGAATTTTTTGGGGAAATTTTGGGAATTTCTGGAGAAATCTTTGGAGGAATTTGGGAGAAATTTTGGACAATTTTAGTGGAATTTTGGGGGAATTTTTGGCAATTTTGTGAGAATTTTTGAGAGAATTTTTGGGGGATTTTTTGGAAAATTTTGGGACATTTTTAGAGAAATTTTGGACAATTTTGGGGGAACTTTCAGTGAAATTTGAGGAAATTTTTGGCGATTTTGGGAGAATTTTTGGGGGAAATTTTGGGAGAATTTTTGGCAATTTTGGGAGAATTTTTGGAGGAAATTTTGGGAATTTTTGGAGAAATTTTTGGAAGAATTTTTGGGGAAATTTTGGAAAATTTTGGTGGAATTTTGGGTGGAACTTTTGGCAATTTTTGGGAGAATTTTGGGGGATTTTTTGGACAATTTGGGGATTTTGGGGCTCTCTCACCTGAAGGGGCCGCGGGGGCGGGGCCGCGGCTCCGGGGGGGGTCCCCAAATCCCGGGGGGGTCCCCGAGGTGGGGGAGGGGCGGCCCCAGCTCCGGCCCCGCCCCCAGGAGGCGCCGCCCCCGGCGGGGTGGGGGAGGGGCGGGGCCCGGGGGGAGGCTGCGGAAAAAAGAAAATTTGGGGCTGTCACAAAAATTTGGGGATTTT
>NW_024525189.1:0-1513 GCF_017590135.1 Pyrgilauda ruficollis
TGCCCCAAACCCCCTCCCCAGCCCCAAAACCCTCCTGGACTCCCCCCAACTCCCCTCTGTGTCCCCCCAGGACCCCCGCGATGCCCCTCCGCCGACGCGCGCCGAGACGCGCGAGGAGCGCATGGAGCGCAAGGTATGTCCAGAACCCCCCAAAACGGGGGGGCAAACCCCCCCAAAACTGGGTGCAGCCCCCACCAAGGGTACTCAGCCCCTTCCTCACCAGGCTGGGGGTGCTGGGGGGGTCCCCAAAACTGGCACCAAGGGGGTGTAAACCCCCAATATCCCCTAAATTTCAGCTTGTCCCCAATGCCAGACTTGGTTCATCCCCCCTGGGTTTTAGGGGATCCTGCTGGGTTGTGCCCCTCCCCCCTCCACCGCTGGGGTTTTTTGGGGTCCCCAGTGGATTTTGGGGGGCTGTGGGTGGAGCCTGTGGGTTTGGGGACCCCCTGAGGTCACCCCAACCCCCATTTTTTTATCATTTTCCCCCCTTTTTTTCCCCAAACAGCGGCGGGAGAAGATCGAGCGAAGGCAGCAGGAGGTGGAGTCTGAGCTCAAGCTCTGTAAGTTGGGGGGTCCCATGGGGCTGGGGGGGATCCCGTGAGGCTGGGGGGGTCCCCCCTTTTCCTCTGACCCCTCCTGACCCCCTCCCCCCTTTTTCCTCTTTTCCCCCAGGGGACCCCCACAATGACCCCAACGCTCAAGGAGATGCCTTCAAAACCCTGTTCGTGGCCAGAGTGGTGAGTGCTGGGGGGAGAAAATGGGGTCCCCCCCAATTTGGGGGGACTCCCACCCATTTTTGGGGTATCCCCAGGTCCTTGGGGGTCTCCTCTCAATCTTTGGGGTTCCCCAGTCCATGGGGTCCCCCTTAATTTTGGGTTGTCTCCCTAGTCCATGAGGTCTCTCTTTATCTTTGGTGGTCTGTGGTGCTTGCCCCTACTCTGTGGGGTTCCCTCCAATCTTTGGGGTCTCCTCCAGATTTTTGGGGTTTTCCTCAATCTTTGGGATCTCCCAGTTCTTGGGAACTCCAATTTTGGGGTCACCCTTCTTCATTTCTTCCCAGAATTACGACACGACGGAGTCGAAGCTGCGCCGAGAGTTTGAGGTTTACGGCCCCATCAAGAGGGTGAGTGGGGGGGGGTCACCCCCAAAAAATGCCCCCCCAAACACCCCCGTGCTGTCCAGGAGGGTCACACCTGTCCCCAAATCCATATTTTGGGGTGTTACACCTGTCCCCTCACACCTTGAGATGTACCTGGCATGCAATCACATCTCTGTGACCCCCTAAACATCCCTGTGACCACTGCCCGCTGCCCGGGGGTGTCACACCTGTGTTTCCCCCCCTATTTTTGGGGTCCCTCCCCTGTCCCCACCTGTCCCTCACCTGTCCCCACCTGTCCCTCACCTGCAGATCTACATGGTGTACAACAAGCGCTCGGGGAAGCCACGTGGCTACGCCTTCATCGAGTACGAGCACGAGCGGGACATGCACTGTGAGTACCCCCAGACCCCCCCC
>NW_024525190.1:0-108870 GCF_017590135.1 Pyrgilauda ruficollis
TGTCAATCTCCTGTCAATCACCTATCGATCTCTTATCGATCTCTTATCAATCTCTTATCTCGCAGTTCCGCTACAAGCGCCGCGTGTATTCCCAGCCGCTGCTGGACGACAAGCAGTTCGCCAAGCTGCACACCAAGGTGAGCCCCAATCCCGCGGAATTCCCGCGGAATTCCCATGGAAAACCCCTGGAGACACCCCTGGGAAACCCCTCCGGCCCCGGGATTCCGGGACGTCCCAAAGAACCCCAGCATTCCTGCTGCCAAAACACAAACAGGAGCAGTTGGGAAGATTTCTTTGGAATTCCTTGGATTTTATTGGATTTTTATCCGGATTTCCTTGGATTTTATTGGATTTTTATCCAGATTTCCTTGGATTTTATTGGATTTTATCCAGATGTCCTTAGATTTTATTGGATTTTATCCAGATGTCCTTAGATTTTATTGGATTTTATCCAGATATCCTTGGATTTTATTAGATTTTTATCCAGATTTCCTCGGATTTTATTGGATTTTTATCCGGATTTCCTTGGATTTTATTGGATTTTTATCCAGATTTTATTAGATTTTATTGGATTTTTATCCGGATTTCCTTGGATTTTATTGGATTTTTATCCGGATTTGCTTGGATTTTATTGGATTTTATCCAGATGTCCTTAGATTTTATTGGATTTTTATCCAGATATCCTTGGATTTTATTGGATTTTTATCCAGTTTTTCTCAGATTTTATTGGATTTTTATCCGGATTTGCTTGGATTTTATTGGATTTTATCCAGATGTCCTTAGATTTTATTGGATTTTATCCAGATATCCTTGGATTTTATTGGATTTTTATCCAGATTTCCTCGGATTTTATTGGATTTTTATCCAGATTCCCCCGGATTTTATTGGATTTTTATCCAGATTTTCTTGGATTTTTTTGGATTTTATCCAGATTTCCTTGGATTTTATTCCATAGGGTGGGACTGAGCAGGAAGAGCATCCATGGGGTGCTGAAATCCTGGATCGTGGATTTATCTTCCACCTCCCTTTTCCCTTTTCCTTTGGCTGCTTGTCCCAAGCCTGTGGAATTTTGGAAAGGAGCTTTCCTTTTCCCTTTTTCCTCCTTTTTTCCTCCTTTTTTCCTCCTTTTTTCCTCCTTTTTTCCTCCTTTTTCCCTCCTTTTTCCCTCCTTTTTCCCTCTTCTCTTTTTTTCCCTTTCTCCCCCTTTTTTCCCTTTCTTTCTGCTTTCCCCCCTTTTTTTCCCTCTTTTTTCCCCTTTTTCCTTTTCCCCTTTTCCTTGGACGGCTGTAGTTCCAGACCCTGTGGGATTTTGGGAAGGAGCCTTTCCTTGGCCTTTTCCAGTCCCGTGGGTTATTTGGGAATGCCGGATAGGAGCCAAAGGGACAATTCCAGCCAATCCATCCTCGTTCCGTGCCCGTTGGAGCGATGCCGGCACAGCGGGCACGGATCGACCTTTCCCGGGAAAAGCTGGGATTGGAGCAGCTCCCGGGAAAAAAGGCTGGGATTGGAGCTGGATCCGGAGAGAGCGGGAGCAGGGATGGGATCCTGGCTGGCACGGGGACACCGGGACACCCGGAGAGCCTCGGGAACGGTACCGGATCCAGGGGAACGTCGGGATAACGGGCAGGGATCGTTCCCAGAATGGGGTCATGCAGGGAACGGCTGGAATTCAGCACAGACATTCCCTGGGAACATCGGGATAACGGGCAGGGATCATCCAGGGAACGGCTGGAATTCAGCACACAGATTCCATGAGGGTTGGGAGCTGGGGAATTCTGGTTTCAGTTCCTGGGGAATTCCTGCTTCAGTTTCTGGGAATTTCTGCTTCAAATCCTGGGAATTTCTGCTTCAGTTTCTGAGGGTTTCTGGGAATTCCTGCTTTGTTTTTTTGGAGAATTCCTCCTTCAGTTCCTGGGGAATTCCTGCTTTGTTTTTTGGGGAATTCCTCCTTCAGTTTCTGGGGAATTCCTGCTGCGGTTTCTGTGGGGTCTCTGCTCCAAATCCTGGGAATTTCTGTTTTGGTTCCTGAGAATTTCTGCTTCCATTTCTGGGAATTCCTGCCTCAGCTCCTGGGAGGTTTCTCCTTTAAATCCAGGGAATTCCTGCTTCAGTTCCTGGTGAATTCCTGGGAATTCCTGGTCTTCCACCTGTTTAATATTGAGGTTTTCCTTGGAAAAGTAGAAGCGCTGGCTCTGTGTCCCGGGATGGGGCTTTCCTGGGATTTGTGGCTCTGTCTGGCCTCGGGGAGGGGAATGTTGGATTTTCTGGGATTCTAAAGGATGGACAGGATTCCCTGGGAAAGGGAGATTGGGGTGGGATCTGAGGTTCCTTCCCACCCAAACCATTCCGGGATTCTGGGATCAAGGATGCTCAGAATCCATCCCGAGGGATTTTTATGGAAGCTGGGGATGGAAAAGGGAAGGGAGACCCATCCTGGAGTCCCTGCCCTTGGAATGGGACGGGATTGGGGTGGGATCTGAGGTTCCTTCCCACCCAAACCATTCCAGGATTCCCGGTGCCTGGCTCTGGAGATTCCCACGGGGAGTTGTGCAATTCCAGAGGCTCCGCGTTGTCCCGGCATGGAGCAAATCCATAATTCCCTGTTTCTGTGGGATCAATGAATCCATTTGCTGCTGCCTGGCAGCGGGAGGCGGATCCATGGATTTGCTCCGGCCTCTCCCGGCTCCAAGGGCACGGTGGGCCTGAATTCCAGCTCTTGGGATTTTCCAGGACTTTTCCCAGATTTTGCATGGTTGGATTGGAATAAACTCCCAAAAAATCCTCCAGTGTAAAGTCTGGAAATCTGGGAATGTAGGAGCTGGGATTTTCCCACCACAGCCATTCCTGCCTCTGCAATTCCCGGAATCCAGGAATTTAATAATGTCTTCATCCAGCCAGAAAAAAAAAAAACAAAACAGGAAAAATCCCAACTATTTGGGAATTTGAGGTGAATCTTTGGGAATTCCAACTATGGGGAACAAAATTCTAATACTGAAATTTAGGATAGAGGGAAGGCACTGGCAGCCTGAATTCCCATGGGATGATCCAGCAATTCCAAAGAATCTGCAGCTGCCTCATCCCTAGAATTTTTGGAATAACCTGGGATGGAGGGAGGAGTCCATGCCCTTGGAATGGGATGGGATTTCAGCTCCCATTCTGCCCAAACCACTCCAGAATTCCCAAATTCCCTTCCAAACCTTTTCTTCAACCTGCTTGGCATTTTCAATGTTTTTTCCCAACTTTCCAACTGGAAATCATCCAAACACAAATGGAAACACGGCATTTTTGGGGTTCATTCCTAAAATGATCCCTAAAAAGAATGATTTTCCCGTATGGAATTAAGGTGGGAAATGTTGGAATTGGAATTTTTTCCTTAGATGTGAAATCCAGCTTCAACTTCTCCATTTCCTTGGAGCTTTTCCCAAATTTTCCCCTCGCTTCCCGACATTTCCACGTGGATTTGTGTCCCATCCTGATGGAATTCAGTCCCGTTACCCCGATTTTCCTTGGATTTTTGGGATGAGGGTGTTCCCCTGGTGGCTTTTCCCGGAATTTCGGGAAGTTAACAGGGCGTTTTTTTCCCGAATCCAGGCGAACCTGAAGAAATTCATGGAATACGTGCAGATGCTGAACTCGGAGAAGGTTTGCCGGCTGCTGGAAAAGGGGCTGGATCCCAACTTCCATGATCCCGACACCGGAGGTCAGTTCCATGTTTTCCTTGGGATTCGGGAGTGCTTCCCGGAAGGAATCAACTCAACATTCCCAATTCCTTCCCAGAATTCCTCCAGGCTTTCCTCTGGAATTTTTCCCACTCTATCCCAGTTGTTTTTGGGGTTTTATGGCGCAATTCCCGCTTTTCAGGGGATTTTGGGAATGCGGCATTCCTTAGGGATAACTCTTCCCTTCCCAGTCCCTTCTGGGGTTCACTGGGATACAATCCCACGTTTTTCCTCTTGGAATGTTTTCCCTTCCTGTTCTTGTTTCCAATCCCAGCCGCTGTTGGATGAAGGGATTGGAATACCTCAGAAATTCCAGGATTGGGAGCTTTGGGGTTCTTTGGGAATGTTGGTTGGCTTCCCGTGCATTTCCCAGGAAGTCTGGGCTGGATGCTGGGAGAGCAGGGTGGGAATGAGCCGGGAATGAGCCAGCACTTTTCACATTGGAATTTTTGGGGAATGGATCCTTGGGGATCCCATGGGAAGTACCCCATGGAAAACTGGAAAATCCTGCTTGGAAAAATGCTTTCCTGCAGGATTTCATCCCATAAATGGACTGGGAATGATTGGGATGAAAAATATTGGGAAAATATTCCTCTGCAGGGATGAATCCCGTTCATGGACTGGGAATAACTGGGATGAGCCATAAAATTCTGAGTTTCCTTGGATACCCTGAGCTGATCCCATGGATTCCAAACTTTGGGAATCTTCAGACTGGGATGAGCCATAAAATTCCCTGAGTTTCCTGGGACACCCTGAGCTGATCCCATGGATTCCAAACTTTGGGAATCTTCATTTCAATGGACTTTGGGAAAGGTTTTAAGCTGTGCAGAGGATTTATTACCATTTTCCTGGCTCTTCTTAGATGGAAAAATAGGGGAAAATCCACTTTGGGAAGTAATTCCAGCCCCGTTTGCTGCTGTTCCCATTTCGGGGTTGCTGGGAAGATATTCCAGGAAAGATTCCTGGGATTTGAAAGGGATGAAAAAGCCCAAAAAATTCACAGTTGCTACCTGTGGGGACATTGAAAAAATGGGAATGAAAAAAAAAACCCGGATCCGGGAGAAGCTTCCGTTGTTCTGGAATGAAAGCCAAACCCCAGGGATGGTTTTGCCGGAGAAAAGAGGGAAGAAAAAATCCTTGGATATTTAACGAGGGATATTTAATGAGGGACAGCGGGAGAGGGAGAGGAGCCCAGGAAAACGTTGGAATTACAAAGGAGGATTCAAAATCCCTGAAATGATGTGGGGGAAAAATTGCTGCGGGAATTGGGAATGGGGGAGGGAAAGGGACCTGGAGCCAGGCTGGAAAAACTGGGAATGTTCCCCTGGAGAAGGGAGGGATCCAGGGAGAGCTTCCAGCACATTCCAGGGCCTCCCATCCCAAGGATCCCCCGGAGCTGCCTCTGCTCCAGGCTGAGCCTAAATCCCAAATCGCTCTGGAGTTTTCCAGCCCCTTCCCAGCTCCATTTCCTTCCCTGGTCCCGCTCCATCCCCTCCTTATCCCAAGGATCCAGAACTTTCCCATGGAATGTGCAAAACTTTCTCCTGTTGCTTCTTTCCCACTCCGGATCCCGGGCATTCCTTAATTTCCTCATGAATTCCAGCCCCTTTTCCATGATTTCCTGCCGGGACAAACTGGCCATGGACACGGAATTCCAGCCTTTCCTTCTCCCTTTTCTATCCATGGGGTTTCCAGACCCAATCCTGTGGCATTCCTTAAATTTTATAATTCCCACTCTCCTCTGGAGATCCCATCTGCACCCCAAGGGAATGAGGGAATCCTGGAATTCTTGGGATTCCCGGGAGGATCTGTGGGATTTGTAGCAGCAGCCTTGGGGAAAGTCGAGAGCATCCAGAGGCTTCTCCTGCTTGGAATCCAGCCCTTATCCCAGGATGAGGATTTTTCCATTGGTAGCACCAGATTTTGGATTCCCAAGGGGCCAAGAAGAATCCACGGTTTCCCAGATCCTATTCCCAACATATCTTGGCTGCTTTGCCACCTAAACCCAGAATTTTCCATCCAGTTCCCACTCCCGCTGCTCAGGAGATCCTTGGGAATACCTGGAAGGGAGCAGCTCCCAAATTTGGCCCCCATTCCCATGGATCCGATCCCAAACCCCAAGGAGACCTCGGTGGGCGCTTCCAGCTGGGATCCCATGGGGAGCCATTCCCCTGGATGTGCTGGACATTCCATGGATCTCCCGCGTTCCCGTGTCCTCCCAGAGTGCCCGCTGACGGCGGCGGCGCAGCTGGAGCTCAGCGCCGAGATGATCAAAGCGCTCCGGAACGGCGGAGCCCACCTGGACTTCCGGACCCGCGAGGGAATGACGGCGCTGCACAAAGCCGTGAGGTGTCGGAATCACGCGGCCCTGCTGGTCAGTGCCGGGGTTTTCCATCCTCATTCCCACTTTTCCTTTTTCCTTTTTCCTTTCTCTTCTTTCCTCTCCTCCCCTTTCCTCTTTCCTTTTCCCCTCCCATCCTTTTCTCCTTCCCTTTTTTTTCCCTTTTTTTCCTCCCTCCCTTTTTCCCCTTTCTTCCTGCCCTTTTCCCTACTTTCCTTCTTTCCTCCTCCCTCCCTTCCTCCCTCCCTCCCTACCTCCCTCCCTCCTTCCTCTTTCCCAGATTTTTCCTTTCCTCCTCCCCCTCTGTCCATCCTTCCTCCTGCTCTTTCCCTCCCTTTTCCTCTCCCCTTCCCAGATTCCCCCTCCCTTTTTCCCCTCTAGGGGATGGGTGCTAACAGATGGGATCATTCCATGCCTGAGGTTTAGGATTGGGCTCTGGGAATGTTCTCCTAGTGCCCATGGATGGACATCCACCAGGTGCAATGGAACCATGGGGATGGGATCCGGCCACGGGAATGTTCTCCTGGTGCTCATGGATGGGGTCGTTCCATCCCTGTGATTGAGGGCTGGACTCTGGGAATACTGTCCTGTTGTCCATGGATGGAGATCTACCCGGTGGTGGAGGGCAGGAGATCCACCAGGTGGTACAAGATCCACAGGGAGATTCTGGGAATGTTCTCCTGGTGTCGATGGATGGAGATCCACCAGGTGGGATGGGATCCAGCCGTGGGAATGCTCTCCTGGTACCCATGGATGGGATCATTCCATGCCTGCAGCTGAGGGCTTGACTCTGGGAGTGCTGTCCATGGATAGGGTTGTCCCATCCCCAGGATTGAAGGCTGAACTCTGGGAATGTTCCCCTGGTACCCGTGGATGGGATCATTTCCTGCCTGCACTGAGGGCTGGGCTCTGGGAATGCTGTCCATGGATGGGGTTGTCCCATCTCTGGGATTGACGGCTGGATGGGGCCAGCTCTGCCTCCATCCTGGATTTTCTGGCCTCTCTCCATGGTTGTGATCTTCCCAAAGGGTGGCTGGCTCCAAGGAGAACACTTTGGGATCCTGGATCCAAATCCCAGTTGTGCCTATCCCTGTTTTCCACGTGGAATCCCCTTTCTCCAAGGGGATTTGGAGAAACACGTGGATTGGGAGTCAGGAATCCTGAGCCTTGTGCTTCCTGATCCTTTGAGAGAAGGAGGGATGGGATCCCATTGGAATATCTCCCACAACACCCAGCTGGGGATAGAAAATCCAGGGATGTGTCCTGTGATCCCAGTTTATGGATCCAACCCTCCCTGCTGCCTCCATCCTCCCTGGCCGATCCCTGAATCCCGGGATGGACGAAACCTGGAGGAAAACATCCCAATTTCCCAGAGATTCAGGGCACTGAGTTCATCCCGAGCCACCACCCAGCTAGAGGCACCACCGGATCTGGGATGATCCAAATTTTCCCGTTGATCCGGAGCTGATTTATCCCACGGGTGTCCAGGTGGAGCTGTGAGGAGCCACACCCATTCCCACAGAACGGGAGACTCCCTGGCTGAATCCAGCGGGGGATGATTTTTTTGGGGCTGGGGGGGGCGGATTCCTCCGGTTCCGGCCGCTCCCTTATTCCCGCCGCTCCCTGATTCCCGCTTTTCCGTGTTTTCCGGAGCAGGCCTGTCGCTACGGGCACGTGCAGCACCTGGAGCACCTCCTGTTCTACGGAGCGGACATGACGGCGCAGAACGCCTCAGGAAACACCGCCCTGCACATCTGCGCCCTCTACAACCAGGTGGGACGGGCTCGGGGACAGCCAGGGGACAGGGACACCGCGGGGGAGGTGGCACCAGCCCGCGACGCTCCTGGATCTCGCCATTCCCAAATCCAGAGGGTGGAACACATTCCTGCCCTTGGATTAAGCTGTTTGAGGTTGTTTCTCCTCAGAGCTCCAGGGTTTGGGTCCCGGGGTTGAATCCAGGGGATCTGGGGACAGGGGACATCGTGGGAGAGGTGACAGCAGCACAGGACACTCCTGGCTCTGCATTCCCAAATCCAGAGGTGGAATCCATCGCTGGCCTTGGATGAGACTGTTCTCCTTGGAGGCCCCGATTTTGGGTTCCACAGGAGCTCCTGGGTTTGGGACCCAAGGTTGAATCTGTGGGATCTGGGGACAGGGGACATTGTGGGGGAGGTGACACCAGCATGGCACCACCCTGGATCTCCCCATTCCCAAATCCAAAGGCGGAATCCTTCGCTGGCCTTGGATGAGACTGTTCTCCTTGGAGCCCCCGATTTTGGGTTCCACAGGAGAGCATCCCATCGTGGAATCTGTGGGATCTGGGGACAGTGACATCATGAGGGAGGTGGCACCACAGTGGGACACTCCTGGATCTCATCATTCCCAGATCCAGAGGGTGGAATCCATCCCTGTCCCAGGATGAGGCTGTTTCTCCTCAGAGCTCCTGGGTTTGGGTCCCAGGGCTGGATTTGGGGACAGGGGACATCAGGAGGAATGTGACACCAGCCTGGAATACTCCTGGATCTCCCCATTCCCAAATCCAGAGGGTGGAATCCATCGCTGGCCTTGGATGAGGCTGTTCCTCCTTGGAGCCCCCAATTTTGGGTTCCACGCATCATCCCGTGGTGGAATCTGTGGGATTTGGGGACAGTGACATCGTGGGGGCGGTGGCACCACAGTGGGACACTCCTGGATCTCATCATTCCCAGATCCAGAGGGTGGAATCCATCCCTGTCCCAGGATGAGGCCATTTCTCCTCAGAGCCTCAGCCTAATTTGGGATTTCCCAAGAGAACATTCCATGGTTTAATCCATCCCATTCCCAAAATGTTTTGGTGGGACAGAATCCTTGGAGAAGGGGGAGAATCCTTGGAAAAGGGGCAGAATCCTTGGAAAAGGAGGAGAATCTTGGGAGAAAGGGCAGAATCCTTGGAAAAGGAGAGAAATCCTTGGAAAAGGAGAGAAATCCTTGGAAAAGGGGCAGAATCTCTCGGAAAAGGAAAGGAATCCTTGGAATACAGGCGGAAACCTTGGAATTTGGATCTGAGTGTTCCCAAAGATCCCTTCCAACCCAATCAATGCTGGAATTCCATGATTCCATAATTTACTACCTTTAGGATCAGGAATACCAAATCCTTAAGGAATGCTCATCCTCCTTCTTCCCAAAGAATTTTCTGGATCTGTTGCTCCTGGTCCTGGTCTAATTCCCATTTTCCCTGTTTTGGTTTTTTTTCCCCCAGGAAAGCTGTGCCAGGGTTCTCCTCTTCCGAGGCGCCAGCAAGGAAATCCGGAATTACAACAGCCAGACGGCGTTCCAGGTGAGCAGAATTCCCAGGAATCCCACAGAGCTTCCCGGCATGCCCGGGAATTCTGTCACATATCCAGGGAGTTTTTCAGGTGGGATTTGTCCCACCGGGGCAGGATTTGGGATGAGCGTTCAGCACCGGAGCAGGAGGGAGGAAAAAGCAAATGCCCCCGATTTTGGGTTCCACAGGAGAGCATCCCATCGTGGAATCTGTGGGATCTGGGGACAGTGACATCATGAGGGAGGTGGCACCACAGTGGGACACTCCTGGATCTCATCATTCCCAGATCCAGAGGGTGGAATCCATCCCTGTCCCAGGATGAGGCTGTTTCTCCTCAGAGCTCCTGGGTTTGGGTCCCAGGGCTGGATTTGGGGACAGGGGACATCAGGAGGAATGTGACACCAGCCTGGAATACTCCTGGATCTCCCCATTCCCAAATCCAGAGGGTGGAATCCATCGCTGGCCTTGGATGAGGCTGTTCCTCCTTGGAGCCCCCAATTTTGGGTTCCACGCATCATCCCGTGGTGGAATCTGTGGGATTTGGGGACAGTGACATCGTGGGGGCGGTGGCACCACAGTGGGACACTCCTGGATCTCATCATTCCCAGATCCAGAGGGTGGAATCCATCCCTGTCCCAGGATGAGGCCATTTCTCCTCAGAGCCTCAGCCTAATTTGGGATTTCCCAAGAGAACATTCCATGGTTTAATCCATCCCATTCCCAAAATGTTTTGGTGGGACAGAATCCTTGGAGAAGGGGGAGAATCCTTGGAAAAGGGGCAGAATCCTTGGAAAAGGAGGAGAATCTTGGGAGAAAGGGCAGAATCCTTGGAAAAGGAGAGAAATCCTTGGAAAAGGGGCAGAATCTCTCGGAAAAGGAAAGGAATCCTTGGAATACAGGCGGAAACCTTGGAATTTGGATCTGAGTGTTCCCAAAGATCCCTTCCAACCCAATCAATGCTGGAATTCCATGATTCCATAATTTACTACCTTTAGGATCAGGAATACCAAATCCTTAAGGAATGCTCATCCTCCTTCTTCCCAAAGAATTTTCTGGATCTGTTGCTCCTGGTCCTGGTCTAATTCCCATTTTCCCTGTTTTGTTTTTTTTTCCCCCAGGAAAGCTGTGCCAGGGTTCTCCTCTTCCGAGGCGCCAGCAAGGAAATCCGGAATTACAACAGCCAGACGGCGTTCCAGGTGAGCAGAATTCCCAGGAATCCCACAGAGCTTCCCGGCATGCCCGGGAATTCTGTCACATATCCAGGGAGTTTTTCAGGTGGGATTTGTCCCACCGGGGCAGGATTTGGGATGAGCGTTCAGCACCGGAGCAGGAGGGAGGAAAAAGCAAATGGAATTCTGGAAAAAGGATGGGAATGTGGGGGTTTTTTGGGATACGGAGGTGGGAAGGGGAAGTTGTTGTTTTTTGGGATGTGAATGTTTCAGATGGAGGGGAATCCTTGGAAAAAGGGCAGAATCCTTGCAAAAGGGGCAGAATCCCTTGAAAAGGAGCAGAATCCTTGAAGGATTTGGGGATTTGAGGATTAAGGGATTTGGAGGTTTGGGGATTTGAGGATTTGGGGATTTAGGGATGTGGAGAATTAGAATTTTGGGACTTGGGGATTTGAGGATTTGGGGATTTGGAGAATTAAGGATCTGGGGACTTGGGACTTCAGGATTTGGGGATTTGAGGATTCAGAGACTTTGGGAATTGAGGGGATTTGGGGACTTGGAGACTTGAGGAATTCAGGATTTGGAGATTTGGGAATTTGGGGCCTTGAGGACCTGGGGATTTGGGGACCTGGAGATCTGGAGAATTGGGAATTTGGGGATTTGGAGAATTAGGGATTTTGGGAATTTGGGACTTTGGGATTTGGAGAATTAAGGATTTGGGGACTTGGGAATTTGAGGATTTGAGGATTGAGTACTTGAGGACTTGGGGATTTGGAGACTTGGGATTTGGGGACTTGGAGACTTGAGGAATTCAGGATTTGGTGATTTGGGAATTTGGGGACTCGAGGACTTGGGGATTCGGGGATCTGTGGATTTGGAGATTTAGGAATTTGGGGATTTAGGAATTTGTCCTCTGAGAAATCCCCTCCCATCAGGATCAGGCTGCCCAGGGCATTCCCAGTTCCTGGAAATGTCCCCAAATCCTTTGGATGTGGCCCTTGGGGACACAGTCAGTGACACATCCAGCCAGACTGGCTGATCCCAAACCTCTTCCAAATTCCATGATTTTACCCATGATCCAAACCCAACACCTTGGGAGCTTTCCAGGATTTGGGATGAATTCCTGGCTGGAATCTGGGAATTCCAGGGGACAGGGATTGTCCCCAAGCCAGAGCCCCCCAAACCCTCTCCGGCTGCTGTCCCGGGAAGGCATTGGCACCTCAGAATTCCCGGATGATCCGAGGCAGAAGAATCCTTGGCTTCCCCCCATGGAAAGCAGCTGTTCCCATCCATATGGAAGCTCCGGAGCCGCTCATCCCGGTTTTCCGGCTCTTTTCCAGGTGGCCATCATTGCAGGGAATTTCGAGCTGGCGGAAATCATCAAAACCCACAAAGAGTCCGATGTTGGTGAGTTGGATTTTTCCCATTTTTTTTTCCTTTCCTCTGGATCCCAGGGATGGACTGGGGGTGGGATTAATGGATTTTCCTGGTGTTGTATCCATGGATTTTCCTGGTGTTGCATCCATGGAAGCTGCAGCCACTTTGGATCTTGGAAGTGTCTGAGAGATTCCTGTGGGATTTGGGCTGCTTTTCCAGCCTGGCTGACATTCCCAAGCTCTGGAATTGTCCTGGATTTGCTCTGCTGTGAAATCCTGATTTTTTTTCTCTCTTTTCACATCCCCGAGGGATTTCATTCCCAGAATCTGGGATTTGGGGCAAGGAGGGAAAATCCTCTGGAAATAGGAGCAAAGTGGGTGTTGTTCTGGTTGGATTTGCATTTTTAAGGAATATTTTGGGAATTTTGGTCCTTTGGGTCACCTTTCCCATCCTTCCTGTGTCCCCATGGGAGGAATTCCAGGGAAAAGTGTGTTGGGATCAGGAATAAAATCCACACTTGGTGCATTTCCATGGATTATCCTGAGGAATTTATGGATCCAGAGCTGCCGATGGAGGGAGCAGTGGGAATTCCCAGCACAAAGCAACTGATTCATGGGATCAGCAGCTGGTAAAAAATTCAGGGAAACATTCCTGCCTGGGAGGGACTGGCACAGAATTCCCAGAAAATTCTCTCTGGCTGTCCCTGCATCCCTGGAATGTCCAGGGCTGGAGCAGCCTGGGATCCTGGGAAGGGGTGGAATTGGATGAGATTTAAGGTCCTTTCTCACCCAAATTCCTGGAATTCCATGAAAACACTGAAATGAAGGAAAACAGGGATCAGTTCTTCTGGAATTTGCAGCAGGAGCTGAGCTTGGCTCAATCCCAAAAATCCTTTCTCACATTTTTTTTTCCCAGCTTCCTATCCCTGATAGCCAGAACTGGGAATTTGGGGTGGGATAGAAAAGTCGGGAAGGATTTTGGGAAGAGCCTGAGAATTCCTTTGCCTGCAAGGTCATGGAATTGATTAATCCAAGAAAAAAGTTTGGGAATAAATGACCTCCAAAGGTCTGGCCTAAATTCCCATTGGGATCTGCACCTGGGACTGAGTGTCTCCGTGATTTTCCTTGGAAAAAAAAAGCAGGAAAACCAGCACGGAAAGCTGTCAGGAGCAATGGAAAGTCTGGGAATCAGCTCCGGATAAAAAATAGGTCAGGGAAGAATTCCAAACTAATTCCAAGCCGAGCAGCAGGTCCAGATGGTCCTGCCCGCAGCCGGGAACTTCCCGGGGTTTGGGAAAATTGGGTTTGGAAATTAAGTTTGGAAAAATTAAGTTTGGAAAAATTGGGATTTGGAAAAATTGGGTTTGGAAATGGGATTTGGAAATTGGGTTTGGAAATTGGGTTTGGGAATTGGGGTTTGGAAGAAGTGGGTTTGGAAAAATTTGGATTGGAAATCAGGGTTTGGAAGTTCAGCAGGAGCTGAGGAATTTTGTCGGAGCAGGGAATGGCTCCTGCTTGTGTCCTTTTCCCAGGGTTTTATGGGAATAAGGAAGGAATTTGGTGGGATTTGGGGTTGGAATGATGCTCGTGGAGGCGTTTTTCCCATGGAATTCCCAGTGGGAAGCTGGGCTGGGTTGAGGTGGGATTTGGTGATCCCAGTGCAGAGGGGGGAAGGGTGGGAGCTTCCCAGGAGAATTCCAGGCTCATCCACATTTTCCTTGGGATCCAGAGCGCTCGGCAGAGCCGGAACTTCCTGTTCCCTCTTGCCCTGGGAATTCTCCAGTTCGGGACATTCCATGGGAATCCTCCATTTGGGAAATGATTTGGGAATTCTCCAGTGTGGGAGGTGCTGTGGGAATTCTCCAGTTTGGAAAATGCCATGGGAATTTTCCATTCTTGGAAATGTTGTGGGAATTCCTCAGTTTGGGAAGCGCCCTGGGAATTCTGCATGTTGGGAAGTGCTGCGGGAATTCTCCAGTTTGGAAGATGACTTGGGAACGCTCCAGTTTGGAAAATGCCGTGGGAATTTTCTGTTCTTGGAAATGTTGTGGGAATTCTCCAGTGTGGGACATTCCACGGGAGTTTTCCTGTCTGGGAAATGCCCTGGGAATTCTGCAGGTTGGGAGATTCCATGGGAATTCTCCAGTCTGGGAGATGTTTTGGGAATGCTCCAGTTTGGGGAATGCCATAGGAATTTCCCAATCTGGGAGATTCCACGGGAATTTTCCAGTCTGTGAAATGCCCTGGGAATTCTGCAGGTTGGGAATGTTGTGGGAATTTTCCAGTCTGGGATGTACTGTGGGAATTCATCAGTTTGGAAAATGCCCCGGGAATTCTCCAGCGTGGGAAATGTGGGAATTCTCCAGGCAGGGAAGTGCCCTGGGAATTCACCCGTCTGGGATGTGCTGTGGGAATTCTCCAGTTTGGGAGATTCCATGGGAATTCTCCAGGCAGGGAAGTGCCCTGGGAATTCTCTAGAGTGGGAAATGTGGGAATTCTCCAGTTTGGAGATGCCCTGGGAATTCTCCGGTTCGGGAAACACTTTTTCCCTTTTCCCCTCTGAGCCATTCCAGGCTCCTTCCCCACTTCCTCCCTCTGGAATTTTCCAGGATTAAAATGGAATCGTGGCCTGGAAGCGAGCAGACATTTGCACTCCTCGTGCTTTTCCATGAATATTTATTATCATGGAAGCAGCGAATCCAAACAAACCTCGGAGCGTTGATTGCGCTTCCCTTCCTCCGGCTGCCAGGAATTTTCGGGAGCCTCTGGAGCATCTCCAGGCTGGGAATTTTTCAGGGAGCTTTAGGTGTGTCCCGCTCCCCTCAGGGAGCATCCAGGCCCCTTTGGAAAACAGGGATCTGTGTTTTCCTTTGGAAAACAGGGATCGGGCTGCTCCGAGCGGCGCTGTCATGGTAACGGATGGGATTCGTTTTGCCGGGAGAAACTCGGTAAACAGACCTGGAAGAAAGTCTGGGAAAGGTGTGGGAAGGAATATCCGGAGCTCGTTGTGGGAATTGCTCTGAGTTTTGCTCCTTTGTTGTCTCCTTCCCTGGATTTTCCCACTGGGAATTGTGGATTCCAGAAAGTGGGATGAGGAAATATTCCATGGAGTTGGAAATCTGGAAATGTCCTGGTCCTGGATCCTGGAGCTTGGACTTGGTGGTTCTTCTTCATCACCATTATCACCATCACTATAATCTCTCCCTTCCTGGGATTTTCCCACTGGGAATTGTGGATTCCAGAAGGTAGGATGAGGAAAACTTCCAAAGAATTGGGAGTCTGGTGGGAGTCTGGGAATGTCCTGATTCTGGATCCTGGAGTTTGGACTTGGTGGTTCTTCATCTTCCTCATCATCATTGTACTCACCCAGCCAGTTTGGAACTCCAGAATCCCGGATCGGTGAGGTTGGAAAAGAATTCCAAGGTCACCAAGTCCAAGCTGGGCCTGATCCCCACCAGAGCCCTGAGTGGAATTCCAGAAATTCCTTGGACACCTCCAGGGATGGCAACTCCAAAGCTCCCTGGGCAGCCCCTGTCAAGGCCTGACCGCCATTTCCATGGAAAAATGATCCCAAAAATCCAATCCCAGCCTGCCCTGGCACAGCTTGCGGCCGCTCCCTCTTGGGAAGTCCTTCAGGCAGGGCTTTCGCTTCCTGGATTTTTTCCAGGGGTTTTCTGTAAGGAATGATGGAGTCCAAAATGAAACATCTCCTGGAGATGTGTCCCATGCCTGGGTGACGCCTGGCCTTGGTGGGACATTCCTCTTCCGGCGGCTCTGGGAACACGGATCACCGGTGGCCTCGCATTGATTGGATTTCATTGTCTGGGAGAGCTTTTCCAACCTCCCTGGCTCTGAAATCCCATAAACTTTTTCCCAGTTTTCCCATTGGGATAGCCTTGGTGGGACATTCCTCTTCCAGTGGTCCTTGGGGATACGGATCACCGGTGGCCTTGCAGTGGTTGGATTTCACTGTCTGGGAGGGCTTTTCCAACCCCTTTGGCTCCAAAATTCCATAATTTGGAATGGCTTTCCTATTGGGATGTGGCCCCGAAATTCCATTGTTTTGTCCATTTTTCCCACTGGGATGGCCTTGGTGGGACATCCATCCTTCCTGGTGGCACTTGGGGACACAGATCACCAGTGACCTTGCAGTCATTGGATTTCATCGTCTGGGAGGGCTTTTCCAACCCCTTTGGCTCCAAAATTCCATAATTTTTACCCAATTTTCCCACTGAGATGGCCTTGGTGGGACATCCCTCCTTCCTGGTGGCCTTGGGGACACGGACCTGTGGTGGCCTCGCAGTGGTTGGGACTGATGGCCTTGGAGGGCTTTCCCAACCCCTCTGGCTCTGAAATTCCATGTTTTGGTCCGGCTTTCCCATTGGGATGGCCTTGGTGGGACATCCATCCTTGCTGGTGTCACCTGGGGACACGGGTCAGTGGTGGCCTTTGCGTCGGTTGGGATTGATGATTTGGGAGGGCTTTTCCAACCCCTCTGGCCCTGAAATTCCATTGTTTTGACCCCATTTTCCCACTAGGGTGGCCTTGGTGGGGCATCCCTCCTTCCTGGTGGCCTTGGGAACACGGATCAGTGGTGGCCTTTGCGTTAGTTGGGTTTCATTGTCTGACAGGGCTTTCCCAACCCCTCTGCCTCTGAAATTCCATAATTTTGTCTGGTTTTCCCATTGGGAATGGCCAGATGTGGGCGCTGAGGGCAGGGGGTGCCAACAGGATTCGGGAAGCGCCACTGCTGGGAGAAATTCCCACACCCGAGGTTGGAACTCATCGGAGAACGAACGCCCGGCGTTGCCACGGCAACAGGAAGAGTTCCAGGAGCCTGAAATCCTCGGACTTTGAACCTCAAATATTCCTCAGGAAAACATTCCGAGCATGGCCATGCTCAGCCTGGGCTGCTCCTTCCCAATCCCAGGATTTTCCTTCTCCTGGTGGCCTTGGAGCATCCTCAGGATTCACCTCTGGAAGGTGCCATGGGAGCAGTGGCCTTGGGATGGTGGCTCTGGGAATATCCCAGATCCAGAGGGCTTGGAATTCCCTGCTCCCTGTCCCCTGTTCTGGCTCGGAGCAGGAGCAATCCATGTTTATCCCAATGTTTTGGCAGCAGGAATGGGCTGGACGTGGCCGATTATGGATTTCCTACTGGATTTTGTCACAGGCACCGGACAAATTTTAGGGATGTTAAACTTCAGGATGGGAACGAGCTAATTAAACAAAATATTGGAAAATCCCATTTTCCTGGAAGTTTGGAGTGCAGGGGCCCCACAGCTGAATCTCGTCCCTTTCCGTAACATCTGGATCTGTTTAGGCTGGAAAAGTCCTTTAAGACATTGAATCCAGGAATTCCCAGCGCTTCCAAGGCCACCACTGATCCATGTCCCCAAATTCCACTTGAAATCCCTCCGGGATGGGGATTCCACTCCTGGTCCCTCAGTGGAGCCGGAGTTTGCACTTCCAGTTGGATTTGGAAGGTCACTTTTCCCCAGCAATCCCAAGAATTGGGAAGGAATTCAAGACAGGGAGTGGCTGGTGATTTATTCCATGTGTTGGTTATTCCCATCTTTCTCTTGGCACATTCCTGGAGCTGTGGAATAAGGACTTGGAATAGGAGGAGCAGCCGGGATTTGCGGAAGTTGATCCCAGCGGCAGCCGGACGTGGATTGTTGGGAATTCCACTGGTCCTGGCTTGGTCCATCAGAGCCTCCTGAGATGGCACTTCCAAACCCTTCCCAGCCCTGATCCGTGGTTGGATCCCATGGATTCCCTGTGCTGGGAGAGGAGCTGGGGGCAGATGGAGACCATTCCCTTCTTCCCAAACCAGCTCCACAAGAATTCCCAACCTTCTCCTCCACTCCCTTCTTTTCCACAACTGCACTCCCAACACCTAATCCTGTATTCCCATTTTTGGGGGGTTTAGATTCCCACCTAATCCCATATTCCCATTTTTTTGGGCCCGAGATTCCCACCTAATCCCATCTTCCAATTTTTGATTCCCAGTGTGTTTCTGAGAAACTCCCAACTTTCTACCCAACCCAGCTCCACACCCATTCCCAACCTTTTCCCTCACCCTCTTCCATCTTTTCCCACAACCACATTCCCAACACCTAATCCCATATTCCCATCTTTTTTAGGCCTGAGATTCCCAGCTAATACCATCCTTCTGTTTTTTATTCCCAGTGCCTTTCCAAGAAACTCCCAACCTTCTTCCCAACCCAACTCCACACCCATTCCCTACCTTCTCCCTCACCCTCTTCCATCTTTTCCCACAACCACATTCCCAACACCTAAACCCATATTCCCATCTTTTTCAGCCTGAGATTTCCACCTAATCCCATCCTTCTGGGATTAGATTCCCACCTAAACCCATATTCCCATCTTTTTCAGCCTGAGATTCCTACTTTATCCCATCCTTCTGTTTTTTATTCCCAGTGCCTTTCCAAGAAACTCCCAACCTTCTTCCCAACCCAACTCCACACCCATTCCCAACCTTCTCCCCCACCCTCTCCCATCTTTCCCCACAACTCCCAACACCTAACCCCGCATTCCCGCTTTTCATTCCCAGTGCCTTTCCGAGAAACTCCCAGCTACACCAAGCGCCGCCGGCTCCTCGGTTCCGGCGGGTTGGCGTCGCCGCGCGTCCTGCAGCGCTCGGCCAGTGACAACAACCTGAAAGCTGAGAGCCGCGCCTCCTATTCCCCGGTGCCGTCCCTCCGGAGCCTCCCGCCGCAGCTCCTGGTCCAGATGCAGGAAGCGGCCGCAGGAATTGCGGCCGGAGACGGGAGCTTGGCCAGCTCGAGCAGCGCTCGCAGCGCCCACAGCCGCTCGCCCTCGCTGCAGCGCGTGCAGGAGGAGAGGGAGGCCGAGGTGCCCTCGCTGCGCCGGAGCAGCCGCGGGAAAGCCAGGTATGGGATCGGGAATGGCGTCCCGGGGATTGGGCTGGGGCGTGGGAGGGGTTGGTGATGGGAATGGGATGTCGTGGATTGCGTTGGGATGTGGGAAGGGTTAGTGATGGGAATGGGATCCCCAGGATTGGGTTGGAATGTGGGAAGGGTTAGTGATGGGAATGGGATCCTGGGGACTGGGTTGGAATGTGGGAAGGGTTAGTGATGGGAATGGGATGCCATGGATTGGGTTGGAATGTGGGAAGGGTTAGTGATGGGAATTGGATCCCGGGGATTGGGAGATTGTGAAAGGAATTAGAGCTGGAAATGGAATCCCATGGATTGGGGGTGTGTGTGAAAGGAATTGGAGTTGGGAATAGGATCGTATGGATTGGGGTTGTGGAAGGAATTAGTGACGGGAATGGGATCCCATGGATTGGGTTGGGATGTGGGAGGAGTTAGTGATGGGAATGGGATCCCATGGATTGGGGAATGTGGAAGGAATTAGAGCTGGAAATGGATCCTATGGATTGGGGGCTGTGGGGTGGGAAGAGGGAAGAGTGGGAAAGGTTCGTTGTTCCAATGAGGAGCGTGGTTATGGTGGTCATTGGGTTTTCCGTGGGTTTTTCCTGCAATTCTGAGGTCAGATCCAGTTTTTCCCTGGATTTTCCATGAGTTTTTCCCTCCATCCATCCCAGCCAAATTTGGTTCTTCCCTGGGTTTTCCTTCTGTCCCATACTTGGATTCCGTTGTTCCCTGAGATTTTCCCTGGGTTTTTCCCTGAGAGTTTTTCTCTGGGTTCTCCCGCCACTCCATGCTTGGATCATGGATACCATGGATAGAGTGGATTCATGGATATCAGGGATATCGTGGATTACGTGGATATCATGGATATGGCATGTGGTGGTTCTGGTGGGATTGGGATTGGGATCGGGATTGGGATTGGGATCAGGATTGGATCTGGTGTTATCCCGCTGCTCCTCATCCCTGCCAGCCATGTCCCATGGGAATGTTGGTTTGCCTGGGATCAGGAATGGTCACGGGTTCCGGGGATTTTGGGACATCCCTGTGGTGACCACGGGGTCCGGATTTGGATTCAGAGGATTCTGTTGGAATTGTGGAATCCTCGAAGGGGAAGGATCCTAAAGCTGATCCAATTCCACCCCATTCCAAGGGCAGGGACACCTCCCACTATCCCAGGTCGCTCCAACCTGGCCTTGGAATTTGGGAAGCTCAGGAATTCGGGATGTGCCGGAGGCAGATCCAGAGTGGGACATGGAGGCATTGGGAGGTCAAAAATAGTGCGGGATTTTAAAATCCATAGTCCTGGAAATATTCCCAAAATTCCCTGGAGCAGCTCTGCCTAACTCCTTGTCCAAACTTCCCAAGGATTCCTGGAGCTGGCTTGTGATTCCCAACCTTTTGCAGGGAAAATATCCCTAGGAAAGAGCTCTTTGCTCCTTTATTTCCAGGTTTTTCCAGGGATAGAGGGATCATGGAGCTGGGGCGTGGGAGGGGTTGGTGATGGGAATGGGATGCCATGGATTGGGTTGGAATGTGGGAAGGGTTAGTGATGGGAATGGGATCCTGGGGATTGGGTTGGAATGTGGGAAGGGTTAGTGATGGGAATGGGATCCTGGGGATTGGGTTGGAATGTGGGAAAGGTTAGTGATGGGAATGGGATCCCGGGGATTGGGTTAGGGTGTGGGAGGAGCTAGAGATGGGAATGGGATCCCATGGATTGGGTTGGAATGTGGGAAGGGTTAGTGATGGGAATTGGATCCCATGGATTGGGAGATTGTGAAAGGAATTAGAGCTGGAAATGGAATCCCATGGATTGGGGGTGTGTGTGAAAGGAATTGGAGTTGGGAATAGGATCGTATGGATTGGGGTTGTGGAAGGAATTAGTGACGGGAATGGGATCCCATGGATTGGGTTGGGATGTGGGAGGAGTTAGTGATGGGAATGGGATCCCATGGATTGGGGAATGTGGAAGGAATTAGAGCTGGAAATGGATCCTATGGATTGGGGGCTGTGGGGTGGGAAGAGGGAAGAGTGGGAAAGGTTCGTTGTTCCAATGAGGAGCGTGGTTATGGTGGTCATTGGGTTTTCCGTGGGTTTTTCCTGCAATTCTGAGGTCAGATCCAGTTTTTCCCTGGATTTTCCATGAGTTTTTCCCTCCATCCATCCCAGCCAAATTTGGTTCTTCCCTGGGTTTTCCTTCTGTCCCATACTTGGATTCCGTTGTTCCCTGAGATTTTCCCTGGGTTTTTCCCTGAGAGTTTTTCTCTGGGTTCTCCCGCCACTCCATGCTTGGATCATGGATACCATGGATAGAGTGGATTCATGGATATCAGGGATATCGTGGATTACGTGGATATCATGGATATGGCATGTGGTGGTTCTGGTGGGATTGGGATTGGGATTGGGATCGGGATTGGGATTGGGATCAGGATTTTATCTGGTGTTATCCCGCTGCTCCTCATCCCTGCCAGCCATGTCCCATGGGAATGTTGGTTTGCCTGGGATCAGGAATGGTCACGGGTTCCGGGGATTTTGGGACATCCCTGTGGTGACCACGGGGTCCGGATTTGGATTCAGAGGATTCTGTTGGAATTGTGGAATCCTCGAAGGGGAAGGATCCTAAAGCTGATCCAATTCCACCCCATTCCAAGGGCAGGGACACCTCCCACTATCCCAGGTCGCTCCAACCTGGCCTTGGAATTTGGGAAGCTCAGGAATTCGGGATGTGCCGGAGGCAGATCCAGAGTGGGACATGGAGGCATTGGGAGGTCAAAAATAGTGCGGGATTTTAAAATCCATAGTCCTGGAAATATTCCCAAAATTCCCTGGAGCAGCTCTGCCTAACTCCTTGTCCAAACTTCCCAAGGATTCCTGGAGCTGGCTTGTGATTCCCAACCTTTTGCAGGGAAAATATCCCTAGGAAAGAGCTCTTTGCTCCTTTATTTCCAGGTTTTTCCAGGGATAGAGGGATCATGGAATTCATTCCATGGAGCTGGGGCAGGAGAAATTCCCAGGTTTGCAGTCTGAACAGCTCAAGTTGGGAAAAATCTTGGAAGTTTTAATTCCCAGCAAAAACTCCTTCACTCCACAGCAAGGGATATCCATAATAACCGGAATCTTGTCACATTTTCCTGGAAAAATCCTGGAGAAAAATGGATTCTGGGGCAGGTTTTCCAGGGAATATCAGGAATATTTAGTGTTGTCCAAGTTTTTTATTCCAAGGGAGGTTTTCCAGCCCCTGTCCCAGCTCCCTCCCTTCCCTTTTCCTGCTCCAGAGCTGCTCCCAGAATTCCAGGGGATCCCTCAGCCGTTCCCAGGAGCAGCAGGGCTGGGCCAGCAGAACTTTTCCAAGTGTTTTTTCCAGGTTTTAGCTGGATCCCTCCGCCCTCCCTCCCGGCCGTGACTCTGACTCATTCCCCACGTGCCGGAGCCTCCGGAGCCTCCGCGCTTTTCCCAATCCCACTCCAACACCACGAGTTTCCCCATCCAACTCCTCGTGCTGGGATCATCCCTCCGGATATTTCATTCCTTACGTTCATCCCAGCCTCATTCCCAGTTTTTGGAGCCCTCTGGATTTGGGAAGGATCTTGGATCCATCCTGCTTTTTCTGCCCAGCTCCCGGCGCATCCCAGATTTTTCCATTTTGGGAAGGGAGGCTTTGGAGCAGGGAATCATCCCCTGGATCTGGGAAGAGCCAGAATTTTTGGGATCAGCTCCTTTTCCCACCGATCCAAGGCAATTCCCTCCTATCTCACATTTCTTCCATCCAGGCTTTGTTTGCTCCAGGTTTTTTTATCCCCTCAGGGAATTCAGTGTCTGAATTCCTCCAGTTTTCCTTATTCCCATTTTTTTCCCCTTCTCCTGGACACACGACCAGAGTTTCCAAAATAATTCTTGGAATGCTTTAATCCCTCCTCAACATTCCCGATGTGTCCGGCCTGGCTCATCCCAAAATCCTTCCTTCATTCCTGCTGCTCCTTTCCAGCTGGGATCTTCCCAAAATCTCCTTGCTTATCCCAGATTTCAGCACTTTGGAATTTCCACATCCATGGGAAAGTTTTCCCTCTTTGCCATCAACCAAAGGAACACCAGGAATTCCCAGCAATTCCTGGGATTTTTTTTTTCCTGCTGGTGTTTGATTTAGGGAATGAAATGAATTGTGGGAATTCCCTCCATGGGCATTTCCCGGTGGGATGCAGAGGTTTGGATTTTTCCAGGAACAATTCCAGGTCTCCAGGTGGTGTTTGGAGTCAAATCCCACCCCTGGAAGTTCCCAGATCCGGGTTGGATGGGGCTTGGAGCAACCTGGGATGGGGAAAGGTGTCCGTGTCCATGGAGAACAATCCCAGGAATGTTGGGAAGAGATCCTGGGAATGTTAGGAAATGATCCTGGGAATGTTGGGGAAAAGGAAACTTTAGGGAAAGGATCTTGGAAACTCTGAGAGAACAATCCTGGAAATGTTGGGAGAATGATCCTGGGAATGCTGGGGAAAAGATGCTGGAAATGCTGGGTGAAAAATCCTGGAAACACTGGGAGAACAATCCTGGAAATGCTGGGAGAAGGATCCTGGAAATGCTGGGCAAAAAATCCTGGGAATGTTGAGCAAAGGGTCCCAGAAATGTTGGGAGAAGGTCCTGGGAATGTTTGGGAATCCCTGGGGCTGAATCCGGATCCGTGGCCACCGGCAGCTCCGGGTGCCACCCCCAGATCCCACCTGGGAAAGAGGGGCCGGAAATCCTGGGAAACAGAAATCCTGGAACCGTGTCCAAGTGCGGAGAAGGAGAATCCCGGGATGCTCCCAGAGGGTGGAATTCTCCTAAGAGCAGGAATTCTTCCTAATTCTCTGTGAAAATTCAGGTTTTCCCTAATTCTCTGGGAATTCAGGAATTCTTCCTAATTGTGTTTGGGAATTCAGGAATTCTTCCTAATGCTGTGTGAAAATTCAGGAATTTTTCCCAATATCCAACCTAAAATTCCTCTGGCACAGCTCGAGGATTTCCTGGGAGCAGATCCCAAATCCCACCTGGCTGCTGCCTCTGCCATGGAATTCTGGATCCTCCTTTATTCCAGGATGGGCCCCCCTCCCCAATTCCCTCCAGATGCTCTTCCCAGGATTTGGGCTCCTTTCCCTGGAAAAGAGGGGTCAGGAATTCTGGAAAACAGAGCCAGAAATTCTGGGAATTCTGGGAATTCCCAAGGGAAGCGTTGATTAAACCAATCCCAGAATCCTTCGCCTGGAATTCGCTTCTGATCGTTCCCATGAAATTCCATGGAAATTAAAACGTCCTGGATTTTTGGGATCGTTGGATGCATCGGAAACGATTTTTGGGAATATTGTGCATTCATCCACCTGGAATGGGAATTCTCTGGGGATTTATTCCAAGTTTATTCCCGTGGAGGTTTTTCCATCCTGGAATGGGACAATTCCCAATGGAAGCACCAGCAGGTGCCCAAATCCCGCTGGACGCTTCCATGGGCTGGAATTTCCTGGAATCGGACATGGAGTCCCATCAATCCCACCTGGAATTCCAACGGGATGGAGGCAATCCAGGACAAAAAATTCCATGGAGCGCAAAACCCAGGTTGGGAGGAAGAGCTGCTGCTCCTTCCCAGAATTCCCTTTCCCTTCGGAATCCCGTGGGAATCCCGGCGGGAGGATGTGGCCACCGAGCGTGGAGAAATCCTGGGAATTCTGGGAATCTCACGGGCCGCTTAATCCCCGCTGCTGGATTTATCCGGCTGCCGCTCGGAAATCCGGGATGAGCTCGGGATTCATGAAATGAGGGCCTGGAGCGGGGAGATAAAAGGGATGAAGGGAAAACTCCGCTGGGAAAACGCCCAGGAATTTGCTCCCATGGAAAACATCCAACCCCATCCCGGCAGCTGCGCTCCTGGAATTTTTTTATTTTTTTTCCTCGTGGAATTTTTTGCTGATGGGATTTTTTTACTCATGGAATTTTTCTCCTCATGGAATTTTTTCCTTATGGAATTTTTCTCCCCATGGAAATGGGGGGGTCAGGCCTTGGAGGGGCTGCCCAGGGAGGTTTGGAGCGCCCATCCCTGCAGGTGTCCAAAGAATTCCTGGAATTCCGCTCGGGGCTCTGCTGGGGGGCCCAGGACGGGCTCGGTGTCCTTGGGATTCTTTCCCAAGCTCTGGAATTCTGGGATTCGCGCTGAGAGCCGAGCTCTTCCCACACTTTTTCCACGGGAATTCTTGGGGCTCTTCCTGCCAGGAGAGAAGGGAGCGGAGCTGGAAAGGAGGGAAAATTCCGGAAGGAGCCGGGAAAGGCGGGAAATTTCCGGAAGGAGCTGGGAAAAGGCTCAGCCCGGGGCACGGGAGGAGGGCACGGGGTGACAGAGGTGACACTGGGACACAGGGATGGCACAAGCGGTGGTGGCAGTCAGTGTCACTGTGGGTGGCACTGGGACACAGGGTGGCACAGGTGACAGTGGCACAGAGTCACTGTGGGTGGCACAGGGACACAGATTGTCACAAGGGTCACAGAGTGGCACAGGTGACAGTGACACAGTGTCATTGTGGGTGGCACGGGGACACAGATTGTGACAACTGACACTGGGGCACAGGGTGGCACAGGTGACAGTGACACAGTGTCACTGTGGGTGGCACAGGGACACAGATTGTGACAACTGACACTGGGGCACAGGGTGGCACAGGTGACAGTGGCACAGTGTCACTGTGGGTGGCACAGGGACACAGATTGTGACAACTGACACTGGGGCACAGGGTGGCACAGGTGACAGTGACACAGTGTCACTGTGGGTGGCAGCGGGCACAGGGTGGCACAGGTGACACCGGGCCATAGGTTGGCACTGGTGGCACAGGTTGGCACAACTGGTGGTGGCAGTCAGTGTCACTGTGGGTGGCACTGGGGCACAGGTTGACGCAGGTGACACTGGGGCATGGTTGGCACAGGTGACAGTGGCACAAAGTGTCACTGTGGGTGGCAGCGGGCACAGGGTGGTACAAGTGACAGTGGGGCACAGGGGTGGCACTGGTGGCACTGGGACACAGGCTGGCACAGGTGACAGTGACACAGAGTGTCACTGTGGGTGGCAGAGTGGGGCACAGATTGTCACAACTGGCACTGGGGACACAGAGTGGCACAGGTGGCACTGGGGCACAGGTTGGCACAAGTGACAGTGGCAGAGTGTCGCTGTGGGTGACAGTGGGGCACAGGGGTGGCACAGGTGGCACAGGTTGGCACAACTGGTGGTGGCAGTCAGTGTCACTGTGGTGGCACTGGGGCATGGTTGGCACAGGTGACCTTGGGAGTCAGTGGGCACAGGGTGGCACAGGTGACAATGGCACAAAGTGTCACTGTGGGTGGCAGAGGGGCAGAGATTGTCACAAGGGGCACAGGGTGGCACAGGTGACAGCAGCACAGAGTGTCACTGTGGGTGGCAGATTGTCACAACTGGCAGTGGGCCGCAGGCTGGCACAAGCGGCACTGAGGCACAGGGGTGGCACAGGTGACAGTGGCATCCAGAGATGGCACGAGTGGCACCAGGGCACAAGGGTGGCACAGGTGACGGTGGCACTGTGGGTGGCAGTGGGCACAGGGGTGGCACAGGGGACAGTGGCATCCAGAGATGGCACAGGTGGCAGTGGGCACAGGGGTGGCACAGGGGACAGTGGCACCCAGTGTCGCTGTGGGTGGCGGCGGGCACAGGTGGCACAGGGGACAGGGGTGGCAGCGGTGTCGCTGTGTCTGGGCGGGGCTCTGTCCCCTCAGCGCGCCCGGAGATTCCCCAGCGGAGCATTCCCGGGAGCGCCTGCAATTCCCGCATTCCCACAGTCCCCTAATTCCCGCAATTCCCGCAATTCCCCTAATTCCCGCATTCCCACAGCCCCGTGAGCCCCTAATTACCGAATTCCCCTAATTCCCGCAATTCCCCCGTTTCCCCTAATTTCTGCAGTTACTCCACAAAAATTTTGGGGGGAAAATACGGAATTTGAAGGGAAAATATGGAACTGGGGTGGAAAAACATGGAATTGTGGGGGGAAATATGGAACTGGGGACACCGGGAACAGGCACCACGGGCACCCCTGGGCCGGGAACGGGAGCCAGGGACCGTCCCTCCTGTTCCCGTGCTCCCTCCCTCCCTGTCCCTCCATCCCGCTCCCATCCCGCTCCCTCCCCGCCGCGTCCTCCCGGCCCCGGAGCCGCTCCCTTCGCTGCCCCCATCCCGATCCCGATCCACACCCGATCCCACTCGTGTGATCCCATCTCATCCCAGTCTTACTCCCACTCCCATTCCCACTCCCATTCCCGCACCGGTTCCTCCCCGGGGCAGCGCCGGCAGCGGCCGCCAGGGGGCGGCTCCGGGCGGGCCCCGCCGGGACCGGGACCGGGATCGGGATCGGGATCCGGGAGCGGGAGCGGGAGCGGGATCAGGAGCGGGGAGCGGGATCGGGATCGGTGCCGGGATGGCTGTGGCATGGTCCCACACCCATTCCCGTTCCCTCTCCCATGGGACCGAGCCCGCGCCCCACGCCGCGCCCGCCCCGCTGCGCGGGCCCAAGCGGAAGCTTTACAGCGCCGTGCCCGGCCGCAAGTTCATCGTGGTGAAGAGCTACGCGCCGCAGGGCGATGGCGAGATCCAGCTCAACCGCGGCGAGGCCGTCAAGGGTGAGCGGGGACACCGGGACGGCGGCGGGGACACGGGGACAGCGACGCGGACACCGGGACGGCGGCGGGGAGCGGCCGGGGAGGGCGGGAGGAGCGGCGGGTGCTGCCCCCGGTGCTGGATGCGGCAGTGGCGGGGCCGCGGCTGGGATGGATGGAGGGATGGATGGATGGAGGGATGGATGGGGAGCTGGAGGGATTGGGGTTCCTGCCCACCTGTGGGGCTGAGGCTTTTGGGGTTCCTGCCCACCTGTGGGGCTGCGGTGCCTCGGGTTCGCTGTGCAGGTGTGGGGCTGCAGAGCTGTGGGGTCTGCGGGCTGCAGATTTTGGGGTGTCCTGCCCACCTGTGGGGCTCAGAGGCTGTGGGGTCTGCAGGCTGCTTTGGGTGTCCAGTCTGGTTGTGGGGCTGCAGGGCTGTGGGGTGTCCTGCCCGCTGTGGGGCTGCAGAATTTGGGGTGTCCAGCCCACCTGTGGGGCTGCAGAGCTGTGGGGTGTCCTGCCCGCTGTGGGGCTGCAGAATTTGGGGTGTCCAGCCCACCTGTGGGGCTGCAGAGCTGTGGGGTCTGCAACCCACCTGTGGGGCTGGAGCTTTTGGGGACTTGAGCCCACCTGTGGGTGGGGTCTGCAGGCTGCTTTGGGTGTCCAGTCTGGTTGTGGGGCTGCAGGGCTGTGGGGTGTCCTGCCCACCTGTGGGGCTGCAGAATTTGGGGTGTCCTGCCCACTGTGGGGCTGCAGAATTTGGGGTGTCCTGCCCACCCGTGGGGCTGCAGGGCTGTGGGGTCTGCGGGCTGCTTGTGGGGCTGCAGGGCCTTGGGGTGTTCCAGTCCATTTGTGGGGTCTCCAGCTTGTTGGGTTGCAGCTTTGTGGGGTGTCCAGCCCACCTGTGGGGCTGCAGAGCTGTGGGGTCTGCAACCCACCTGTGGGGCTGGAGCTTTTGGGGACTTGAGCCCACCTGTGGGGCTGCAGCTGTGGGGTGCCAACCCAGCTGTGGGGCTGCAGTTTTTGGGGTCTCCATCCCAGCTGTGGGGTCTCAAGCTCGGTGTGGGGTGTCCAGCTCACCTGGCTGGTCTTCAGCCCAGTTGTGGGGTTGCAGTTTTTGGGGTCTCCAGCACACCTGTGGGGCTGCAGCTTTTGGGGTCTCCAACCCACCTGTGGGGCTGCAGCGCTTTGGGGTCCCCAGTTCGGCTGTGGGGCTGCAGCTCTGTGGGGTCCCCTGATTGGTTTTGGGGTTGCAGCTTTGTGGGGTGTCCAGTCTGCTTGTGGGGCTGCAGCTTTTTGGGGTCCCCAGCCCAGGTGTGGGGCTGAAGCTCCGTGGTGTTTCCCGAGTGGCTGTGGGGTGCCCTGGTTGGTTTTGGGGCTGCAGCTCTGGGGGTCCCTACCTGTGGCTTTGGGGTCCCCAGCCTGGTTTTGGGGTCCCCAGCCTGGTTTTAGGGCTGGAGCTCTGTGGGGTCCCCTCCCGGTTTTGGGATCCCCCTCCCGGTTTTGGGGCCACAGCTCTGTGGGATCCCCAGCCTGGTTTTGGGGTCCCCAATCCTGTTTTGGGGTCTCCTTGCCGGTTTTGGGACCGGAGCTCTGTGGGGCCCCCATCCCGTTTTTGGGATCCCCAATCCCGGTTTTGGGGTCCCCTCCCGGTTTTTGGGCCTGAGCTCTGTGGGATCCCCCTCCCGGTTTTGGGATCCTCTCCCGGTTTTGGGGTCCCCATCCCTGTTTTTGGGACCAGAGCTCTGTGGGGTCCCCAATCCCGGTTTTGGGGTCTCCTCCCAGTTTTGGGGCCCCTCTCCTGGTTTTGGGGTCCCCATCCCGTTTTTGTGATCCCCCTCCCGGTTTTGGGGTCCCCTCCCGGTTTTGGGGCCGCTCTCCCGGCCCCGCTCCGACTCCGTTCCCATTCCCGGCGTTTCCATTCCCGTCCCTCCGGGGCCGTGTCCTTGTCCCCCCCGCGCCCATCCCGGCTCCGCTCCCAAATCCCTTCCCCACATCCCGAATTCCCAACCCCCCTCGCCCATTCCGGCTTCTCCCGGCTCCGCTTCCCGAGCTGCAGCGGGAGCCGGGAAATTTTCATGGATAACGCCAGGGGAAAAAAAATTAATGGATAACAGCAGGGGAATGTTTGTGGATAACACCAAGGAAATTTTCATGGATAAAACCGGGGAAATTCTCATGGATAATGCCAGGGGAATTTTCCTGGACAACGGCAGCGCTGCCGTGGGGTTGGGCTGGGAATTCTGCTGGAAGTTCGGAATTCCAGCTGCCGGCTTCCAGAGGAAGGGAATTCCCTGCCAGCCGGAGAATTCCAGAGTTTTTCCCCCCCACCCCGGAAAGTTTCGGGAGCTTCTCCTCCTCTCCCTCCTCCGCGGTTTTTTTGTGGATTCCTGGCACGACACGGGGCTGGAGCCTCTGGAATGACGGGAGAGGGAGACCGGGAATATTCCCAGCTTGGAATTGCGGCTCCCACATTCCCGCTGCCCTTCCCGTGGATTTGTTTTCCCTGCGGAGAGCGGGAGCCGGCTGGGAAGGGTGGGGGGGGCTGTGCTGAGGAATTCCTGTGGATTCCTTGGAATTCCAAGGGTTTCACGTGGGATTTCGGCATGCCTGGGACGCAGGTGTGGAATTCCAGGATCCGGGAAGGATTCCTGGGATGTGAAATGCTTTTCCCGATGTTTCCCCCCCGGCCTTTTCCCCGCGTTTCCTCGTGCTGCCGTGGAGTGGGTGGTCCTGGAGCCGCTGCCACAAAATCCTTGGGATTCGCTTCTCCATCCCAAAATTCCTGGCTTGTGATCTCCAGGGAAAAACAACCCGTGGGAAGAGGGAGGAGGAGGAGGTGGAGTGACCCCTGGGAGCGGGAATCGCTTCCCGCTGGATTATTCCCGGAGTTCGGGAGGATGAGGGGCTCAAAGCCAATCCCTTCCCCCATGGAATTGCTCCAGGAGAGGCTGATCCGTGGATTTTTGGGAATTTGGCAGCTCCGGAACGGCGCTGCTTTGTCATGTTCCGTGGATTCGGGAAAATCCCGGAGCCAGCCGGAGCCCTGAGCTCGGGGAGAGGCCGGGAATGTTGGGAGAGGCTGGAATTGGAGGAATTCCGGCCGAGGGAACTCTCCAGGGTTCTGGAATGATTGTGGGGGGATGGTGGAGAATCCTGGGAACGGGAATGTTGGGAATGGAGCTGGAAGGATGGGAAAAGGTTTGGGAATGGAAGGGATTCCTGGATGAGGCTGGAATTTCAGGAATTCCAGCCAAGGGGCAGCCTGGGAATCTCCAGAATCCTGGAATGATTTGGGGGATGATGGATCTCATCCCTATCTGTGAGATCATTCCCATCCCATTCCAAGGACAGGGAAATTCCCACAATCCCAGGCTGCTCCAGCCTTTCCTTGGGCACTTCCAGGGATGCAGGGGCAGCCCCAGCTGCTCTGGCAATTCCAGCCCAGCCAGGAATTCCAAATTCCCAAAATCCCACCCCAATTTCCCTTTTCCCAGTGGGAAGCCATTCCCTGTGTCCCATCCTTCCATGCCTTTCCCAAATTTCAGCTCTCCTGGAGCCCCTTCAGGCCCTGGAATGTGCTGGAAGCTCTCCCTGGATCCTTCCCTTCTCCAGGAGAACATTCCCAATTTTCCCAGCTTTTCCCCCCAGCTCCATCCCTTGAATCCTCCCGGTGCCTCCTCTGGATTTGCTCCATCAGCTCCACGTCCTTCCCGGGATCCTTCCCGATCCCATATTCCCGTTTTTCACCACATTTCCCAGGATCAGCTCATTCCCGTGGCTTCTCCAGGGCTCGGAATTCCTGGGAAGTTTTTCCTTCATCCCAAGGTCAGGAATTTCTCCTCCTTCTCCTGGTTTTTCCTCTGGGAAGGTCATTTGGGAAGGGTTGGGAAGAAGCCAGGATGCAGCTGGTTCCCAGCTGGAAAATTATCCGAGCCCTCGGGAATGCCATCTGTCCCAAATCCCGCTTTTTCCCGGGCTATATTCCTTCATTTCAGGTCAGGCCGGGATTTTTCCATTGGGATTTTTGGGATTTCAGGTCACCGGGAAAAGTTTTGTGGGATTTTTGGAGCCGCTCCGCTTTGAACTTCCCGAAATCCAAATTTCCTGGCTGGAAATCCAAGGAAAAATTCTCTGCTGGATATAGGGGGAAACAAAAAAATTGGGATCTAGGGATGGTTTGGTGGGATGGCCTCAGGATTTTTGGGATTTTGTTGGAAAAGGGTTTGGAATTGTGGCTGTTCCATCCCTGGAATTGTCCGAGGCCAGTTTGGAGCAAACTGGGAATGTGGGAATTGGAATTGGATGGTCCCAAAGATCGTTCCCACCCAAACCATTCCAGAATTCCAGGAATTCTTGGCTCCACCTCCCATCCAGGTGGAGGGATCATGTTTGGGTTTGAAAAATTCCCAACTTTTCCTGTGCTCTGCTTTTCCTTCAGCATCGAATTTGCCAGGGAAAATCCCTCTTCCCAAATTTCCACATCTGCAGGGAAGCTGGACAGGACAATTCCTGGATTTTTTTATTGCCTGCCTCCCTGTTTTTAATGGAATTTCTTCCCTATTTGGAGAAGTCCAAGAATTCCCGTGGTGTTCCTTGGTCAGGATCCATTGGAGTCATCCCAGAGTTTCTGAAATTCCCAAAAAATGAGATTTTCCCAATGTGTGGATGGAAATCCATTGGAAAATCTTGGAAATATACAGGATGAGGCTGGGTTATTCCAGAAAATTCCCATAAAATGACGTTTGTTCCTGGAATCTGGGAGTACATTGGGAATCTTATCAGTTATCCCTGGAAAAATCCTTGGTGATAAGAGAGGGAGATCCCATCAAAACTCGGATTTTTGGGACCGAATTCCCACATTTCCTCTTTTTCCCTCCGTTTTTTTTGGGACAGAATTCCCACATTTCCTGCTTTTTTCCCTCCAGGTTCCCAAGCCTGGGCTGGGATTTGTGCACTCAGCTCTGGAGCTGGATCCAAATCCATTAAAATATTTTTGGGATTGACCAGCACAGGAATTCCCAAGGTTTTACTCTGATTTCCAGGTTGATCCTGATGGATTTTCCCTGGATCTTCGTTTTGGATGGATATTTTCCTTTGGAAAAAAGGGAGAGTGGAATGGGATCAATTTTCCCACTTGGATGAGTGGGAAAATTCTGCCTTGACACCAAAATCCTTCCCTTAGTTCATTCCCAAAGTTGGAATTCTGGGAATTCCAGATCAAGAAAAAAAAAAAAAAAAAAAGGATTTTTCCTGGAATTCTCAGGAAGAGCCTCCATTATAAATCCAATTTTCCAGGCCGGAATTCTCAGGAAGAGCTTCCATTATAAATCCAATTTTCCAGGCCGAGGCTTTGCAAATCCCTGGGATAATTTCTTTTTGGGAATCAGATTTTTGGGATCAGGGGCTGGAGCAGGAAATGCTCCTGGTGGGAAAAACCTTTGGACACAGAAATCTTAAACTTAGCAGGAAAATTCCCAGATTTTTCCAAAATAAACAAAATTTCCTCTCTTTAACATTTTAAGGAATAATTTTAAGGATTCATTTCAGTGTTCCTGCATTTCCTGGTGCTTTTCCTGGATTTGAATTCCAGAATTTAGTCCCAGAATGTTCCTTTTCTCCATCCTCTGGAAAAATCTCCTTGTGCTTCCCCTTCCCCATGGGAATTCCATTGGGAATCCCTAAATTATGGGATATTCCTAGAAAAACCAAGGTGGCACCTCAGGAATGGAAACCCCATTGGTTTTTTCGGAATAATTTCAGGATTTTCCTGAGAATTCCAGATGGATTTGCTCCCTCCTTGGCTCCAGACAATCCTGGGAATTGTTATTCCCACCTGGAATTCCAACCCATAAACGAGGGGCTCCAAGTGACCCCAAATTCCCAGCTGGAATTTGGGAAGCACCTTGGTTTTCCGTGGAAATGAAGAAACCTGGGAGTTATTCCCATCGGGAATATTCCACCGCGCGCTGAGCTGGCGGCCGGCCCCGATTCCCATCCCAAAATTAGAAAATTCCTCATTAATTCCGCTCCGCATCCCGGTGACCTCGGAGCTGTCCCACTTTTCCAGCGTGACCCAAAATCGGCGGGAAAATTCCAGAGGGAATTGAGTTCCCGTAGGGCCGGGGAGCGCTGGGATCACAGAGCGTTCTGGGCTGGGAAAAGCCGGGAATTCGGGAGGCGGGAAGAACGGCCCTGGCACCGTTGGGTTCTCATGGATCGGCTTCCTCGGGATCTTGGCTGGAATTTCAGCCTCGTTTGGGATCTGGGGTTGGGTTCCGAGGAGAGGTTCAGGGTTGGATTTGGGGTTCAACCAAATTTGGGATTGGAGGGGTGTCCGTGGCCTGACCTGGAATTCCAACTGGATTTGGGATTGTGGGTTGAGTTTTTAGGGGCTCTTCATGCTCTGACCTGGAATTCCATTTGGGTTGGAATTCCCAAATTCCAACCAAATTTGGGATCTTTTTTGGATTGAAGGGGTTCTCTGTGATCTGCTCTGGAATTCCAACCAAATCTGGGGTCTTTTTTGGGATTAGAGGGCTTGTCCATGGTCTGACCTGGAATTCCAACCAAGTTTGGGAGTTTTTTGGGATTGAGGGGATTGTCTGTGGTCTGACCTGGAATTCCAACCAAGTTTGGGATGGGAAGAACGGCCCTGGCACCGTTGGGTTCTCATGGATCGGCTTCCTCGGGATCTTGGCTGGAATTTCAGCCTCGTTTGGGATCTGGGGTTGGGTTCCGAGGAGAGGTTCAGGGTTGGATTTGGGGTTCAACCAAATTTGGGATATTTTTTGCATTAGAGGGCTTGTCCATGGTCTGCTCTGGAATTCCAAGGAAATTTGGGGGTTTTTTGGGATTAGAGGGCTTGTCCATGGTCTGACCTGGAATTCCAACCAAGTTTGGGAGTTTTTTGGGATTGAGGGGATTGTCTGTGGTCTGACCTGGAATTCCAACCAAGTTTGGGATCTCTTTTGGGATTGGAGGGGTGTCCAATCCGATCTGGGGTCAAGGGTTGGGTTTTTAGGAGCTCTTCGTGCTCTGACCTGGAATTTCACCCAAATTTGGAGTCTTGGGTTGGGATTGGAGCGGCTTCCTCGGGATCTTGGCTGGAATTTCAGCCTCGTTTGGGATCTGGGGTTGGGTTCCAAGGAGAGGTTCAGGGTTGGATTTGGGGTTCAACCAAATTTGGCCTGACCTGGAATTCCAACTGGATTTGGGATTGTGGGTTGAGTTTTTAGGGGCTCTTCATGCTCTGACCTGGAATTCCATTTGGGTTGGAATTCCCAAATTCCAACCAAATTTGGGATATTTTTTGCATTAGAGGGCTTGTCCATGGTCTGCTCTGGAATTCCAAGGAAATTTGGGGGTTTTTTGGGATTAGAGGGCTTGTCCATGGTCTGCTCTGGGATTCCAACCAAGTTTGGGATCTCTTTTGGGATTTTTGGAGGGGTGTCCAATCCGATCTGGGGTCAAGGGTTGGGTTTTTAGGGGCTCTTTGTGCTCTGACCTGGAATTTCACCCAAATTTGGAGTCTTGGGTTGGGATTGGAGGTGATGTCCATGGTCTGGCCTGGAATTCCAACCAAATCTGGGATCTGGTTGGGTTTTCGGGAGCTGTCTGAGGTCCTGATCTGGAATTCCAACTAAATTTGGGATCTTGTGTTGGGGTTTAGGGATTTTTCCATGGTCCTGACCTGGAATTCCAATGAGATTTGGGATCTTGGGTTGGGATTTTTGGGATTGTCCATGTTCTGACCTGGTTGAGGAGTCCACACTTCCCTGGACAACATTCCAGGGGATAATTCCAGGGATTTAGCTGGAGACCATTCCCATGTTTCATTTCCATGTTGTTCTGTTTGTGCCTCTGCACTTTTTCCATGGTTTTTTCCTCTCTTTTCGCTGTTTGTTTTTTTTTTTTTTGTCTCTTTTCCATGTTTTTTTTTTCTCTTTTCCATGTTTTTGTCTCTTTTCCATTCCCATCCATGCTCCAGACCAGCAGCTCCGTGAAGTAGGTAACTATGGAATTTTTCCTTGGAATTTTTTTTTCCTCTCCCAGCTTTATCCTTTTTCCCACATTTTTTCCTCGCTGTGGCCTCCAAGTGTGGGGAGTTTTCCAGGGTTTTTGGAGCTCGGCTTTTCCCGGTTTTCCCTCCACTCCTGCTGTTTATTCCAGATGGGATCAAGGGGCAGAGGGATCTTCCTCTTCCATCCCGGTTTTCCTGCACTTCCCAAAGTTTCCCTTTCCTTGTCTGTCTTGAAATTCCCAGAAAACCCAAACTGGGAGTCACCTTCTGGGAAAATTCTGGAATGGGAGCTGTGGGTGAAGAACTGGTGGGGGGAAATGTGGATTGGGAATTCTGAAGGAGGAATTCCGTGGGAATTCCTGCTGCTCAGGGATTCGGGATGTTGGGACACAATTCCCGGTGCTCTCGAAATGGCTTTGGAATTTCCGATGCCAGGAAAATCCATCCTCTCCCGGTGATCCTGGAAATCTCTCCTGGATCCAGGGATGGGGAAGCATCCGATGGGGCGGAGCTGATCCCAAAAAATTCTGTTGGGCATCCCAAGGTTTCCGTGTGCTCCCATCACTTCTCTGCTGCCATATCCATGGAAACCCCCATGGAAAACCCTCTGGAAAACCCCCTGGAAAATGCTCTTTTCCCACTGTTTGCTGCTGGCTCCTGGTGGATTCCCATTCCCAGGAAAATCCCGCCCAACAGGAGCTGGGATCAGCTGGATTTAAACCTGGGAATTGCTGTTTCAATCAGGAAAAGGAGAGGGGAAAATGGAATTTTCCCTCCAATTCAGGCGGATAAACCCGGGAATGCCGTTGGAATTGGGAATTTCGGGTGCCACAGAATTCCTGAGGGAATAGGGGATAGAAAATAGGGAACAGCCTCAGGCTGGGCCAGGGGAGGCTCACTTTGGATATTTGGGAATTTTTCCATGGAAGGGGTGGTCAGGCCTTACGCAGGGAGGTTTGGAGTCACCACCCCCTGAGGAATTCCAAGGAATTCCTGGAAGTTGAACTGGGAATAAGGTGGGATTTGATAACCCAGGAGGGCTTTTCCAAGGTCAGGAATTCCAGGATTTTGCGGTTTAATCCTGGATTTTTCCAAGGGCTGGGAAGTGCCGTGTCATGCTCTGCTCTGACTGCAGAGGCTGCTCAGAAATCCTGGAATTTCCTTGGAAATGAAAACCTCCAGGAGCAAAATATCCACAGGTTTTTAAGGAAAAGATGATGTCATCATCCTTTTCCCTCTTTTCCACCGGGATCCAACTGGAGCTGCCAATTCCAAGCTGGATCCAAAGGAATCCATAATTTTTTTCCTGGAATTCAGATCAATCCATGGAAATCAGAACTATCCCAAATGATCCAGCAGGAATCTGGTGGCAGCATTCCCATAAAAAAGCTTGGAGAAGGAATTTTTCCATCTCCTGGTGCATAATAATGAAAACTAAGGAAAAATCCAGGAATATTCCCTGGGAGATTGGGGGTTTTCCATGAATTTTGGGGGATGTGGATCCAGGTTTTCCATGGGTTTTTAGGGATGTGGATCCAGGTTTTCCATGGGTTTTTTTGGGGTGGTGCTGCCCTTTGTGCCACATTCCAAGTGCGATGGGCACATCCCAATCCCTGCCCACATTCCCAGGGCTCTCCTGCTGGATTCTCTGGGAATTCTGGCCAGGATCCAGAATTCCCAGGGCTTCCTCATCCTGCCAGGAGCTGCTCAGGGGCTGGGAATTCTGGGAATTCCTTCCCTAAGGATGCTGAGGACTCGTCTCCCTGGGATTTTTCAGGATGGGGAATTCCCAAATCCTGCTGTTTTCCAGCTGGGAATTCCACCAGGGAGTGATCCCCAAATATTTCTCAATTCCTGCTTACAGGGCTGATCCCAAATTTTTCTTGGAGTTCGGGTGGGAATTAGGAAAATACCCCCAGGCTGGAATAACATTCAAGACATTTCCGAGGCCGGATTAGCTGAGGAATTTCCGCCTCTGGAATGGCGCTAATCCCTCAAACGCATCCAGGCCTTTTCAGCGGGAAGGGGATTCCTGCGGAGTCCAAAGGGATTCCCTGAACTCCCGGGGCTCCTCCTCCTCCTCTTCCCGGGAAAAGCTTGGAGCAGCCTGGCAGCCGGGCCGGGTTTCCTTGGATCCCTGACTCCTTTCCCATCCATGTTTTCCGTGGGCACGGGTGTGAGACGGCTCCGGCTGCTCTTCCCTCTTCTCCGGAGCTCGGGAATGCCGAGCCAGGAAAGCTCCTGGAAAAGCCTGGGAAACATCTGAGGGAATAAACACTGGGAGAAGGAGCTGGAGCCGGGCTGGGAAATCTGGGAATGTTCTCCTGGAGAGGAGAAGGATCCAGGGAGAGCTTCCAGCACATTCCAGGGCCTGCAGGGGCTCCAGGAGAGCTGCAGAGGGACTGGGGACAAGGGATGGACAGGACACAGGGAATGGCTCCCAGTGCCAGAGGGCAGCCATGGATGGGATCTTGGCCATGAGGAATTCCTGGCTGGGCTGGAATTGCCAGAGCAGCTGGGGCTGCCCCTGCATCCCTGGCAGTGCCCAAGGAAAGGTTGGAGCAGCCTGGGATGGTGGGGTTGGAATGGGATGGGGTTGAAGGTCCCCTCCCACCCAAACCTTTCCGGGATTCTGGGATTTGGGACGCTCAGAATCCACCCTGAGGGATTTTTATGGAAGGTCGGGATGGAAAAGGGAAGGGAGACCCATCCTGGAGTCCTGAGATTCCCAGTGAAACCCACGCATTCCAAAATGCCTTCCTAGAGTGGAATCGGTGTAGGGATGGATCCAATCCCAGGCTGGGAGAGCTGGGAATGCAGGGAATTCCCTGGGAAAGGGAGATTGGGGTGGGATTTTGGGAAGGAATTCCTGGCTGGGCTGGAATTCCCAGAGAATCTGTGGCTGCCTCTGGATCCCTGGAAGTGTCCAGGAGCACTCTGGGATTGTGGGAATTTCCCTGCCCTGGGAATTCGATGGGATTTCCGCTCCATTCCCACCCAAACCATCCCAGGATCCCTTTCCCAAGTGCAGTCCCGGGAATCCTGCTGCTTTTCCCTCACTTTGGCTCTTTCCCGGCTTGGAGCAGGGATTGGAGGGCGTTCTGTGATCCCAGCATTCCCGAGGCTCGGGGATTCCCGTTTCCAGCTGGAAATGGGCTTTTCCCAGGATTTCCCACTGGGATTGGTGCCTCATTCCCGCTTTTCCCTCCTGGATCCCTCAGCCACAATTCCCTGGATTTGCCTGTCCAGATCCATCAGTTCCAGGATCCCGCTGCTCTCCCAGTGCTGGAGATTGCAGGAAAAGGGAATTTCTCCCTGTTTTTCCTATGGAATGTGCTCAGCCTTTTTTGTTGTTGTTGTTTGTTTGTTTTCCCTCCTTTCATCCCCTGGGATGCTCCCATCGTCATTCCCGGGTTATGGAAAAGTGGGAATAGCAGGAAAAGGAATATTCCAGCACAATTCCTCCTGGCTTTGATCCCTTTGGATCCTTTCCAGCTCTGGCCATTCCAGGATTTTCTGACCTCTGGCCTTTGCCGGGTGGGATTTGAGGAATATCCATGCTTGGGAATTTTCTGGGAATCTGCTGAATCCGGGCGCCTTTGGATCTCCCCAGTCCCCCCGGGTCCTCACTGTATTCCCAACACCCTGGAATTGGCTCCCTGAGGAATCCGGGATCCGTGGGATTTGGGAACAGCTTTCCCTATCCCATGGCTGTGCCAGGAGCTGGAATTCCCTGGATCCTGGTGGCTCTGGATGGGATTGATCCCAGTTTTTGGGAATGGGGCCCTTGGAACTATTCCCAATATTCCCACTTTTTATCTTTAAGGGCCATTCCAGGGTCACATTCCCTTGGGAATTCTGCTTCTGTGGCTCCCACCCCACTGGAGCTGCCAGGAATTCCTTAGGATAAAGGAAAAGTGCTGGGAATGCCGCACTGGGAATTTGGGAAAGATTAATTGTGCTGGGATTCATCCCAGTTTTCCAGGCGGGATTTGCTTTGGGAAGGTTTGCCTGGGAATTCTGGGGGGGGTGGGAAATCCTGGAAATCCAGCCCATGGAAAACCCATTCCCACTGTGGGAATCCCTCTCTGTGTGGGATCCAGGTCCTTGGGAATAGGGAAGGAAAATGGGAATGGGAAGGGAGAGGAAATCCTGGACCACGGGAAGGATCCGGAACCTTTGGATCAGCAAATCCCATTCCCAGGCTCCTTCCGGCCCCCAGCCCTGAAATTCTGCTGAGGCTGAAAATTCCTTGGGAACGTTTTCCCGGCTCCGTCCGTTCCCGGCTCTGGGAAGTTTTGCTGGGGAATTCTGGAGGGGGGGGGTGGGAAATCCTGGAAATCCAGCCCATGGAAAACCCATTCCCACTGTGGGAATCCCTCTCTGTGTGGGATCCAGGTCCTTGGGAATAGGGAAGGAAAATGGGAATGGGAAGGGAGAGGAAATCCTGGACCACGGGAAGGATCCGGAACCTTTGGATCAGCAAATCCCATTCCCAAGCTCCTTCCGGCCCCCAGTCCTGAAATTCTGCTGAGGCTGAAAATTCCTTGGGAACGTTTTCCCGGCTCCGTCCGTTCCCTCCCTTCCCCGTTCCCTCTGATTGCCGCTATTTTTTCCAAGGAATGCTTGATTAGAGCCGGAACGACGGGATAATGACGAGAATCAAAGCCGGATCCATTCCCAAATCAGCTCCACAGCTGGAGCCGGCGGAGCAGGAACGGCTCCGGGGATGATTCCTGGATCCACCCGGAGCCATTCCCAGTGCTGATTCCCAGATCCACCCGGAGCCATTCCCAGTGCTGATTCCCAGATCCACCCGGAGCCATTCCCAGTGCTGATTCCCGGATCCATTGGATCCATCCGGAGCTATTCCCAGTGCTGATTCCCAGATCCATTGGATTCATTCCCAGTGCTGATTCCTGGATCGATCGGATCCCTCTGGAGCCATTCCCAGTACTGATTCCCAGATCCATTGGATCCATTCCCAGTGCTGATTCCCAGATCCATTGGATCCATTCCCGGTGCTGATTCCTGGATCCATTGGATTCATTCCCAACCCTCATTCCATACACAGAACATGGATTTCCCTGCAGAAATCCCTGCTAGAATTCGAGGCTGGTCCAGGCCCTGTGGGATGAGGATGGGGAGTGTTGGAAGAGAGGAGGAAAAATTGGGAATGGTTGTGGGAGGAAAGAAGAATCCAGGGAATGAAGAATGGGAAAAGAAGGAACAGCCTCGAGGGGAGATTGCGGTTGGATTTTGGGAATATTTTTCCATGGAAAGGGGGGTCAGGCCTTGGAAGGGGCTGCCCAGGGAGTCTTGGAGTGAAGCCCCAAATCCCAAAATTCCTTCCTGGGAGGCTGGAATTCCAAAGGACTCCAAAGAGGGAATTTTCCAGGAGTAGCTGCTGGGAGCAGAGCAGTGGGAATTGAGCAGAATTCGGGATTTGGGATCATTCCAAGGCCTGACAGCACCGGAACCTTTGGAAAGCTGGAGAATTTGCATCCCAAAAGAAATCCCCTGGAGGAGCCTGAAAGGATTTTGCTGTTTGGCTTTTCCTTGGATTTGTTTTTCCTTGGATGCCTCCAGGCAGGATTTAATTCCTGGATCCTTCTGGGAATTCTTTGGGATGGATGGAGCAGGGCTGGATTTCCGAATGCCTGAAGAAATTTAGGATTATCTCTGATAGATCCTTGTGAATAGGAGCTGGGATAAAGCTGGGAAACATCAGGAGAAATGCAGGAATGGGGCAGGAAATCCTACAGGAATTCCCAGGGTTTTTTTCTTTTCATCTTGGGATGGTTTGGTGGGAAGGGACCTTAAATCCCATTCCAAGGGCAGGGAAATTCCCACAACCCCAGGGTGCTCCAGTCTGGCCTGGACACTTCCAGGGATCCAGAGGCAGCCACAGATTCTCTGGGAATTCCAGCCCAGCCAGGAATTCCTTCCCAAAATCCTACCCCAATCTCCCTTCCCCAGGAAATTCCCTGCCCTTGGAATTGAGGTGGGATTTGAGGTCCTTTCCCACCCAAACCATTCCAGGATTCCATAAAATCAGCAGAAGTTTGGGATCCACCCAACCTCAGCCTTTGGATCGGGATCTGCTCCAGGGAATGAGACCCTGGAGTGTCCAGGGAATTCCTGGAATTCCATTCAGGGCTGGGGTCAGTTTGGACTCAGTGATCTGGGAGGGCTTTTCCAGCCTCTGGAATTCTGGGATCTGGACACTCCGGAGAGAATTCACATCTGGGGAACACCTGGAATGTGCCGCTGGGATCTGGGGATTCACAGTGGCACAGTTCAGGAATTTGGACATCCAGAGTGGGAAAATTTGGGATTTGGGGATCTGGGGTGGCACAATTTGGGATTTGGAGATCCAGAGCAGGAGAATTCAGGAATTCAGGCATCCAGAGTGGGAAAATTTGGGATTTGGTCATGAGTGGGACAGTTTGGTAATTTGCGGAACCAGAGTGGGAAAAGTTGGGAATGGGGCATCCAGAGTGAGAAAAATGAGGAATTTGGAAATTTATGCATCCGGAGTTGGAAAATTTGGGGATTCAGAGTGGGAAAATGATGGGAATTTTGGCATCCAGAATGAGAAAATCCAGGAATTCCAGATTTTCCAAATGAACTAAACCCACAGAAGACTCCACATTCCTCAGCTTCCTTCCAGCTTTGCTTCCCGGATTCCCGCGGTGCCTCCTCCATGCCAGGTCCCCTTTTCCCGGGATTCCCCCCTGACTCCCGATCCCTGTTTTTCGCAGTGCTGAGCATCGGCGAGGGCGGATTCTGGGAAGGCTCCGTGAAGGGCAGGAGCGGCTGGTTCCCGGCGGAATGCGTGGAGGAGGTGCAGATGCGTCAGTACGACTCCAGGCAAGGTCGGTATCCCAGAATTCCCGATGGAATTCCCGACGGAATCACCGGAGCGCTACTTGGGTGGGGTGGGGATTGTGGGCATTGTATCCCAAGGGATCTGCTCTGGTCATGGATTCCTCATCAGGGAGTGGAGAGTTTGGGATTGGTTGGGATGGGAGCAGAGGGAATACTGGGAAAAATGGGATTGGTGAGCTGGAGAAGGTCGGTATCCTGGAATTCTGGCCAGAATTCCCAATGGAATCACCAGAGTGCTCCTTCACTGCTTGGGGGTGTGGGATTCCAACCATGGATTCATCATCAGGACGTGGAGGGTTTGGGATGATGGAAGGGTGGGAGCAGAGGGAAAGCTGGGAAAATTGGGATTGGTCAGCTGGAGAATGTCAGTATCCCGGAATTCCCGATGGATATCCTGATGGAATCACCGGAACGCTCCTTCAGTGGGGTGGGGATTGTGGACATTGTATCCCAAGGGATCTGCTCTGGTCATGGATTCCTCGTCAGGGAGTGGAGAGTTTGGGATTGGTTGGGAAGGGAACAGAGGGAAAACTGGGAAAAATGGGATTGGTCAGTTGGAGAAGGTCGGTATCCCAGAATTCTGGATGCAATTCCTGGTGAAATCACCAGGGCACTCCTTCAGTGGGATGGGGGTGGAAGGAATTGTGGCAGTTGTATCCCAAGGGATGAATTCCAATCATGGATTCACCATCAGAGAGTTTGGGATGATGGAGGGGTGAGAGCAGAGGGAAAACTGGGATTGGTCAGCCTGGAAAAGAGGAAAAATCCAGGATGATCCACAGAAGCAGCTGGAACTGCCCCAGCCCTGATGGGAATTCTGGAATTCCAAAGGAATTCCTGTTCTGCTGAGGAGGAGCTTTCCATGCCTGGAAAAAGGAGGATCCAGGGGGGTTTTATCCCTTTTCCCAACTTCCTGCCAGGATCTGAGGTGGGGTTGGGATCTGCTCCCAGGGAAGAAAGGATAGGAAAAGAGGGAATGGCCTCAGCCTGGCCTAGGGGAAGTTGGGATTGGATTTTTGGGAATTTCCCCATGGAAAGGGTGTCAGGCCTTGGGAAGGGCTGCCCAGGGAGCTTTGGAGTCGCCATCCCTGGAGGAATCCAAGGAATTCCTGGAGATGGCACTCAGGGCTGGGATCAGACCAGTCTTGGACTTGGTGTCCTTGGAATTCTTTCCCAACCTCTGGAATTCTGGGATTCCACGATTCCTTGCCTGGGTCCAAAATAAACAAAGGAAAAATCCCGTTCCCCAAGACTTCAAGGATCAGGAATCTTCCCTTTAAATGGAATTCATCAAATTCCAAACTCTCCGTGGAACCAGAACTCCAGACAGAAGGAAAAGGGCTCTCCCCACATTCCAAAGGGGATTTCCCCCCTCCTTATTTGCAACCTGGGGTTGATTCTCAGGAAAAAAAATAGGATGAGCCATTCCTGGTTGTTTTTCCAGCTTTTTTCCAGCATTCCCTGTTTTTGGATTCCTACTGGAAGAACATCCCATGGAATTCCATTCCATCCATATCCCATGGATCCCATCCCATCCCTTCTCCAATCAGAGTCCTTCCCGATGATTTTCCAGCTGTCCATTATCCCAGAAAAAAAAAGCAGGATAATCCTTTTCCATGGATTTAATCAGGATTCTGAAACCCAGGCTTTTCCCAGAATTTTGGGATAAATTTCTCCCCCCTCCCTTGGCCAGGCAGATCCAAGCACATCCCAGATTTGTTCCAGACCCGAATTGCCAAGGATTTTGGTCATGGATTCAAGGAATGTTTAGGTTGGGAAGGGCTTTAAAGCCCATCCTGATCCCATTCCCTATGGAAACCTTCCACTGTCCCAGATTCCTTCAGTCCCATCCCATCCCATGGATCCCATCCCATGGATCCCATCCCATGGATTCCATAAATCCCATCCCATGGATTCCCATAAATTCCATCCCATCCCATCCCATGGATCCCATTCCATGGATTCCATAACTCCCATGTAATGGATCCCATCTCCTGGATCCCATCCCATGGATCCCATAAATCCCATCCCATAAATCCCATCCCATACATCCCATTCCATCCCATCCCATGGATCCCATAAATCACATCCCATAAATCCCATCCCATAGATCCCATCCCATGGATCCCATAACTCTCATGTAATGGATCTCATTCCCTGGATCCCATCCCACCCCCTGGATCCCATCCCATCCCGGACTCCCCCGGCTCATTCCCGTTCATTTCAGCTGCTCCGTGTCCCTGCGGATCCTGGCTGCTCCCGGATCCATCCATCAGCTCCGGAGGCTCCGTGACGGCTCCATTAAAAGCGCTGCTATTTTTGGGAGCCGGGAAGGGAACGGAGCCGCTGGGCCGTGGACAGCCCATAAATCCCGGCTTTTCCTCGGGAATGGGATCCAGGAGGGGCTGGGGACCAGGGAGAATGTCCGGAGGGATGAGGAGAAGGGATGAGGGGGATTGGGAATTCCAAAGAGCTGGGATGGCAGGAGAAGGGGGCGGGAGGAGGGAATTCCTGAAATCCCGGTGGAATGGGAAGTGCTGGGAAAGGCCAGGGCTGGATGGATCAGCTCATGGAGCTGTCGGCATCTAGGAATTTGGGATCTGCTGGGACTTCAGGATCTGCTGGGAATTCCCTCCCTCCTTCTCTCCCTTTTCCCTCCTGTTTCCCACCCTTCCCTTCCCTTCCCTTCCCTTCCCTTCCCTTCCCCTCCCCCATTCCCCCATTCCCATCGGGAATCATTCCTGGCTCGGCTCCACAGCTGCTCCCTGCTGCCGTCTCCTGGTGCCGAGCGGGAGCTTCCCGAGCTTTTCCTTTTCCTTGGAATTTCCCTCTGGAATCAGAGACCCCTCGGACCCGTGAGGATTTTCCCAGCCTGATCCAAGTGGGGAATTCCCTGGTTTTATTCCACGTGCTGCCATTACCTGGGAGCTTCCCAGTCTTCTTCATTTCCTTGGAATATCCCTCTGGAATCCCAGCCGGGAGCCCCTTGGAGCAGTGAGGATTTTTCCCCAGGCTAATCCAGGTGGAGCTGGGAAAGGGCTGGAAAACTCCGGAGGGATCATTCCCAGCTCTTCCCATCCATTCCAAGGTGGGAAAAGCATGGAGGCAGGGCAGGAATGTGGCTGCTCCCTTGGGATTGTCTCCCTCATTCCCAGTTTTCCTCCAAATTCTGGCATTCCTGGAGATCCAGAGACTTCTGGGAGAGCTGGAGGATCCCTGAAACATTCCCAGCTTTTCCATGGAAGCTGCTCCCTCAGGAATGGTGCCAGGGTCTCTGTCCTTCCCGGTTTTCCTCAGAATTCTGGCATTCCCGGAGATCCAGGACAACACAGAATTCCCAGGAGCATTCCCAGCTCTTCCCATCCATTCCAACATTGGAAAAGGATGGAAGCGGGGCAGGAATGTGGGATTTGGGTTTTCCACAGGGTTGCATCTCCTCTGTCATTCCAGCCGGGAATTTTGCTGGAATTTCCCCCTGGATGATTTCCAGGAATGGCTCTGACATTCCCAGGAATTCCTCGGCCACACGTGGGTCTCTCACCCCCCACGGATTCTCCTCATCCGTGGAGAAATTCCTGCCTGGAATGGAATTCCCAGGCTTTGTGGATCCCTTGGGAAGGCGGGAAAAGCCGGGAATAATTTGGGATGTGGATTTTTCCCACAGAAACCAGGGAAGACCGGACCAAGCGGCTTTTCCGGCACTACACCGTCGGATCCTACGACAACTTCACCTCCCACAGGTAAGGAGCCGCGGAATCCCAGGAATCCTGGGAATTCTGGGAATTCCCGTTTCCATGGAAAAACCCGCCCTTTTCCTCGCGGAGGTTTGGAATTCCATAGGAAGGGGATTTTTCCAGGAGTTTTGGGCGGTGGGAGGAATTCCAGGGAGGAAGTCCCTGGGCAGGATCCAAGGTTTTGTGGAATTCTGGGAATGTGGCCGCGCTCCTGGCTCGTATTCCAATGGATGATCCAACATTCTGGAAAAGTTTGGGAAAGTTTCCCATTCCCGGTTCATGTTCCAGGGAAGGATCCAAGGTTCCAGAGAAGTTTGGGAATGGGCTCCCATTCCAGGCTTGTGTTCCAATGGAGAATCCAAAATTCTGGAAAATCCTGGGAATGTTCCCCATTCCTACCTCCTATCCCAGTGGAGGATCCAACATTCCAGAGAAGTTTGGGAATGTTTCCCGTTCCCAGCTCATTTCCCAATGGATGATACAAGGCTCTGGAGAAGTTTGGGAATGTGCTCCCATTCCTGCCTCATTTCCCAGGGGAAAATCCAGCATCCTGGAAAAGTCTGGGAATGTTGTGCTGTTCCAGGCTCCTTTCCCATTGCAGAATCCAAAGTCTGGGAATGTTTCCCGTTCCTAGTTTTTGTCCCAGGGGAGGATTCAATGTTCTGGAAAATTCTGGGAATGTTTCCCATTCCTGGCTCATCCCAGTGGATGATCCAAAGTTCTGGAGAAGTTTGGGAATGTGAAACATTCCCAGCTTATGTCCCAGGGTTTTGGAGCTCCTTATCCCAGATTTTGCTTCTGGGAGCATTCCTGATTCTGAATTCGTGGAATTTGGGTGGATCCTTAAAATTCCCGGGATTTGCTGCTCCCTAGCTGTTCATGTGGGAAAAATTGGGAAAGAGGGAAAACCAAGGGAAAAATGAAGGGAAGCTCTGGAAAATCCTTGCTGGGATCACAGGAAGAGTGGGAAAAAAGTGGGAATTCATGAATGAGGCGAAATTCCATCAGTTCAGCAGCAGAAAAAGCGGGATTGAATCCATGGGAATCCCAGGAAAAGGGATTTCCTTTGGGAATCACATCCTGGGGAAACACCAGGAGGAGCTCTTGGCCAGGAGTTGGAATTCCTGGGAATTTTCACTGGGAAAAAGATTCCTGGGAATTTCAATGGAGGAGCGGGGCAGGAAGCAGAATTTAAGGAGCCGGATCCAGCATGGAAAAAAACTTGGGAAAATTCCCAAAATTCCACAAATTCCTTGGAGCCGGGAATGCTCAGGAGAAAAAAATTTGGGATAAGGAACTCAATAAAGCAGGAAAATGTTGTGGATGAGCTCCAAGATTCCCAGAATTCCATGGATTGCACCATTCCTTGGCCCAAGGCAAATTTAGGTGGAATTTAAGGAGCCGGATCTGGAAAAAACCTTGGGAAGAGTCCGGAGTGGGAATGGATCCACAGGGAGAGCTTGGACTGATCCCACTCCAGGAAATCCTTTGGGAATTGTTTGGATTCCAGGCAGAAGCTCCCAGCGAAAATTTGGGGAACTTGGGGAATCCCAAAATTCTGGATTATAGATTCTGTGGGACCATGGAATGGTTGGGAATGATGGAATTGTGGGATCATGGAATGCTTTGGAATGATAGGACATCCAGGAATTTTGGGATAAATCTGGATTGGAGATGAAAAAAACTCCCCTGGGATGGGATTCCCAGCATTCCCACATTTCCCTTGGAATCAGGAATCCCTCCAAGGAGGAGCGGGGGTCGCTCTGGAGCTGGGATGTGCTGGATGCTCCCAAAATTCCAGTCATTCCCAAAATCTGGGAATGGGAAATACAGGAAAAAATTCACCTGGAGGAGACAAATCCGATCTCGGCTTTATCCAGAAGAGAAATCCCGGTGGGAATTGCCTTCGGAATTAAAGGCAGGGATTAAAGAGGCTCCAAATTAATTCGGGAATTAAAGCTGGAAGCAGCTGGGAAGGGGAAAAATCAGCAGCAGGAGCCAATCCCGGATTTGTGTTGGGGATTAGGGGGAGGGATTTCACCGGAAAATGGGGAAAACATGGAAAACATGGAAGGGGAAAAGGCAATTTCTCCATCCTGGAATGCTGGAGATGGAAAAATGTGTGGAGACTGAAAATTATGGAATTATGGTGGTTGGAATGATGGGATTATGGAATAATGGAGGTTGGAATTAGGGAATAATGTTCCTGGAGCTGGGAAATCTGGGAATTCCTTCCCATGTTTCCAAGGCTGGAAATTCCACAGGCGAAGGGAGCTGAGCTTCCATTAGGAAAAGTTTTCCTTGGATTTCCCTATAATTCCTGAGATTTCCTTGGTGTTGTTGCCTCTCCTCCCATCCCTCTGGAAATCTGGGAATTCCTTCCCGTGTTTCCAAAGCTTGAATTTTCCCCATCCAAAGGGGCTGAGTTTCCATTGGAATTCCACCTGGAATGAGATCAGGAATGGGACCTGGAAGGGGATCTGGAATTCTCCCTGTCCCTGTGGAACACCAGGAATTAAAGGTGGGCTTTGGATCAGACAAAACTATGGAAAACCCATGGAAAAGGCTTGGAAAAGGAATTCCTGGAGAGGCCACCACCATCCCACCCTTTAGTGCCCAAGGTTGAGCAGAAAACCTGGAATGGGAGCTGGAATGGGATCAGGAATGGGATTGGGAATGGGAGTTGGAATAGTACTGGGAATGGGACTGGGAATGGGACCTGGAATTTTCCTGGGAATAGAACCTGGAATTGTCCCTGTGGAATGCCAGGAGTTAAAGGTCAGGTTTGGATCAGGCAAAACTATGGAAAACACATGGAAAAATATTGGGAAAAGGACTGGAAAAGGAATTCCTGGAGAGGCCACCACCATCCCACCCTTTGGTGCCCACAGCTGAGCAGAAAACCTGGAATGAGACCTGGAATGGGCCTGGAATAGGAGCTGGAATGGGATCAGGAATAGGACCCAGAATGGGAGCTGGAATAGGATTCGGAATGGGAACTGGAATTTTCCCTGTCCCTGTGGAATTCTGGGAGTTAAAGGTGGGCATTGGATCAAGGAGAACTATGGAAAAAAAAAAACATGGAAAAAGATTGGAAAAGGAATTCCTGGAGAGGCCACCACCCTCCTCTCCTTTGGTGCCCGAGGCCAAGTGGAAAACCTGGAATAGGAGCTGGAATCCCTGGAATGGGACCTGGAATTTTCCCTGTCCCTGTGGAATTCTGGGAGTTAAAGGTCAGGTTTGGATTAGGCAAAACTACGGAACACCCATGGAAAAGGATTGGAAAAGGAATTCCTGGAGAGGCCACCACCTTCCCACCCTTTGGTGCCCAAGGCTGAGCGGAAAACCTGGAATAGGAGCTGGAATCCCTGGAATTCTCCGTCCCTACGGAACGCCAGGAGTTAAAGGTGGGCGTCGGTCTCAGCACCACCCCCGGCAATTCCAGCTCCTTTTAGAATCCATGGAATCTGCGGGAATCAATGGAGCCGTGATTCATCCCGGCTCCCACGCTTCCCGCGGCTCTGGTGACGGCTCCGGGCTCGGATCCCACACCTGGATCCCGCCCACATTCCCGGTGACGCCGATCCCGCTGAGGTAACGCTCCGCCCACATTCCCAAAGTTTGGGGAGCAGCCGGAAAAGCCTCCCAGGAGACACCTGGAGGAATTCCAGGCCGGTTGGAAAAAAACCTTGAGCAACCTGGGATAGCGGGAATTGTCCCTGCCCATGGAATGATCCCGAACCCCTTTTCCAACCCAGATCCTGGGATTCTAAAAGAAAAGAGGGAAATCAGGAAGTAAAATCAGTTTTCGTGGATCCGCTCGGTTATTCCCATGGGAAAACCACTGGAAGGTGTCCAAGCTTCCAGGAAAATGCTGGAATGTTGGAGTGGCTGGAGAGGGATTCCACTCCCCTGGGAATTTTTTGGATTCCTCAAGGAAAAATAGAGTTCGGCTGAAGCTGCTGGAGAAATCCCGAAATCCATGGAATTCCTCAGGTGGGAAAAGCCCTCCGAGGTCAGCGAGGCCGAGCTGGGCCCCATCCTAACCCAGAGCTGGAATTCCAGGAATTCCCTGGACACCTCCAGGGCTGGGAATGCACTGCTGAGATGGAAATTCCATGGCAGAGTCCTGGAATGGTTTGGGTGGGAATGGAGCTGAAATCCAGTCCAATTCCAATTCCAGACCCTTGGAATTCCACCCCAGCCCCTCCCCACCTTCCAGCCAGGAATTCCTTCCCAAATCCCATCTAGCCCTGCTCTCTTTCCCATGGAATGGGAAAAGCAGCTCCACTGAGCCCCTCCAGTGTCCTCGGGCCAGAATTCCCAGTTTTCCATGGAATTGAGACTTTTCCAACCTGTTTTGTCTGAGGAATGGGATTATGGATTCCCTTGGATCCCTGGAAGCTTCCAAGGCCGGGTTGGAGCAGCCTGGGATCATGGAATGGGATGGAATTCCAGAAGCTTGAAGTCCCTTCCCACCCAAACCATTCCAAGATTCCCAGAATTCCTGACACTCCCTGAAAGCGGGAACTGATCCCAAAAGCCGCTGCCCACGGACAATTCCAGAGACATGGGAATGCTCCCAGTGGGATTCCAGAGAAACCTTTCCAGGAAGAGTTTTTCTTCCCTCCCTCCACATTCCTGTTTCCATGGAATGACGCTGCTCCAGCCCGGAGTGTTCCCAGCTTTTTCCGTGATTCCATGAATCTCATCTCACCATTCCAAGAGCAGGGAGCCACCAGCCCACAGCGGGTGCACGTTGTGATTCCAGGATTTGGGAAGCACCGCTGGAGCCGGAAGGATTTGGCAAATGGGAAAACACTCCGGGATTAGGAATTATCTCCCTATGGAATAGATTCCCAAAGTGTTCCTGGCAGGAATCCATTCCCTCCCAGTGATCCAGGAAACCCAAGGTTTTCCCAGCAGGGATCCATTCCCTCCCGGTATTCCCAGTGATCCGAGGTTTTCCCTCCAGAGCAGCTGGCGAGGCCCAGCCCCGCCCCTCATTCCCCAGTGAAATTCCAGTCCCTTCCTGTGCCTTGGGAATGGATCCATGGGGAATTCCTGATGCCAATTCCAGCTGTTCCAGTGCTCCCCACCCCTCCCATCAATCCCTTCCCACCATTCCCATGATTTTCCATCTCTTCCCATCGCTCCCCGTCATTCCCATTGTTCCCTTTCTCTTCCCATCGCTTCCCAACTCTTCCCATTGTTTTCCAGCTCCTCCTGTCATTCCTATTTTTCCCATCATTCCCGTTGTTCCCTGTCATTCCCATCATTCCCATTGTTCCCAGTCTCTTCCCATTGCTTCCCATCACTCCCATTGTTTCCATCATTCCCATCACTCCCAACATTCCCCACCACTTCCCAGCATTCCCAGCACTCCCACTGACCATCCCTCTCCCGTCTCTCCCAACACCTCCCCAACATTCCCATTCTTCCCATCCCTCCCCATCGCTCCCATCCCTCTCCAATATTCCCAATAATTCCCAATAATTCCCCATCCCTCTCCAGCATTCCCATTTTTCCCAGTCACTCCCATCCGTCCCCATCGCTCCCATGGTTCCCGGTCGCTTCCATCTCTCCCCATCCCTTCCCAACATTCCTCATCCCTCCCATCCCTCCCCATCATTCCCATCATTCCCATTGTTCCCTGTAGCTTCCGTCTCTTCCCATCCCTTCCCAACACTCCTCATCTCCCATCCCTCCCATTGTTCCCCATCCCGCTCCAATATTCCCAATCCTTTTCCATCCCTTCCCATCTCTCCCATCCCTCTCCAGTATTCCCAATCCTTCTCCATCTCTCCATCCCTCCTCATCCTTCCCATTGTTCCCATCCCTCCCAATCCCTCCCCATCCCTTTCCAATATTCCAAACCATCCCCCAACATTCCCATCCCTCCCATCTGTTCCCATCTCTCCATCCCTCCCAACCCTCCTCATCCCTCCCCATCCCTCCTTATCCCTCTCCAATATTCCAGATCACTCCCCATCTCTCCATCCCTCCTCATCCCTCCCATTGTTCCCATCCCTCCCCATCCCTTTCCAATATTCCCAATCATTCCCCAACATCCCTCCCATTGTTCCCATCCGTTCCCATCTCTCCATCCCTCCCCGCCCTCCTCATCCCTCCCCATCCCTCCTTATCCCTCTCCAATATTCCCAATCCTTTTCCATCCCCCTTCCCCATCCCTCCCATTGTTCCTATCCCTCCCCATCCCTCTCCAGTATTCCCAAGCCGCTTCCATCCCTCCTCATCCCTCCCCATCCCTCTCCATCCCTCCCATTGTTCCCATCTCTCCCAATCATTCTCATTGTTCCCATTCCTTCCCACCCCTCTCCAACATTCCCAAACCTTCTCCATCCCTCCCCACCCCTCTCCAATATTCCCAAACCTTCTCCATCCCTCCCCACCCCTCTTCAATATTCCCAAACCTTCTCCATCCCTCCCCACCCCTCTCCAATATTCCCAAACCTTCTCCATCCCTCCCCACCCCTCTCCGTCACTCCCATTGTTCCCATCCCTCCCCATCCCTCTCCAGTATTCCCAAACCTTCTCCATCCCTCCATCCCTCCGCATCCCTCCCATTGTTCCCATCCCTCCCCTCGCTGCCTCCTCTCCCCTCCCGCTCTGGCTCCCACTTCCCGGCTCCTTCCCAAGCTCCTTCCCGGCGCTCCCGGATTATCCCAGCTCTGATGTCAGCCCTGCGGCTCCGCTGGGAGGGACCTGCGCCCGCCTCCCCCTCCCGCCGCTCCTAGAGCCCCTTTGGGGAGGGGGCTCCCCTCCCTCCCTCCCTCCATCCGCCGCTGGATCATTCCCGGCTTTTCCCAAGGATGCTCTTCCCCCCCCGCTCCCGGCAGTCCGTCACTTAGCAACGCCCGAGGGGGGGAATTTTGGGATCAAATCCGCCGGGATGAGGATTTAAACTCTGCCCCGCTCCTGCCCGGCCAGCGCCGCTTCCATCCAAGAATCCCGGTTTTTATTCCCGCGGGGGACGCGCTCGGCAAGTGCGGGAAGAGACGATTCCCGATGGGGCTCCGCGTTTAACGGGCAAAGCTCCGGATCCCGAAATTCCCGAAATTCCTGCGTGGGCTCCGTATCCCTGCATTCCTGCCAGGGCTCCGTATCCCTGCATTCCTCTGCAGGTGACTGCGAGGGGCCCGGTGGGCAGCAGGGACATCCACGATTTCTTTTTTTATTTAATTCCCTCCTCCTCCTTTTCCTCCTTTTCCTCCTCCTCCTCCACGCCGAGGCAAAAGTCGCTTCCGTCTTTTTGGTGTGACTTTGGGCGCAAAAAAAAAAAAATCCGGGGAGAGAAAAGAAAAAAAAAAAACCAGGAAAAAAAAAACCAGGGGAAAAAAAAAAAAAAAAATCCAGGGCGAAAAAAAAAAAAAAAAAAGAGCGAGAAAGAAAGAAAGAAAGAGAAAGAAAGGGAGGGGAAGCAACGATCCCTGCGGAGATGAAAGGCTGGATGCGAAGAGTGACAAAGGCCACCCCTGGCTGGTGACAAAGGCCACCCCCGGCTGGTGACAGGGCCACCCCCGGCTGGTGACAGAGGCCACGGCGCTGGCAGCGATGGTGCTGCGCTCTAACCCTGGCATCATTCTCTTGTGCTCTTTCCTGCCCAGTGACTACATCATCGAGGAGAAGACGGCCGTGCTGCAGAAGCGGGAGCATGAGGGCTTCGGCTTCGTCCTGCGCGGGGCCAAAGGTAAGCCCGGATCCGCTTTTCCAGCCGTTTTTCCTAGGAATTTTTTTTTTTTTCCCCGGTTTTTTTTTTTCCGGGGTTTTTTACGGTTTTTTTCTCCCCCGGGAAGCGGCGTGGTTGTGCAGCGTTGGGGAGAGGGCTGGGGGGATCGGGTTGGGGTGATGGCGTGGAGTGGGGTTTGGGGGGTTTTGGCGCTGGTGGTGCCTTGGAATTTTTGGGAATTTTCACTCCGTTTCCCTCCGGGAATGAATGGTTCAGGGTTCTCATTCCCGCTAATCCTGCGGGGCTCCAAAGGGATTTTCTTCCCTGGCTCGCTTCGGGGTCGTGGTCTGGGGTTGTGGGTTGGGAGTTCTGGGGGTTTTGCTGCTGGTGCTGCTCGTGGTGCCTTGGAATTTTTGGGAATCTTCAGTTCGCTTCCCTGAATGAGGGAATGAACAGCCCCTGCTCGGCTCCGGAGCCCCATTCCCAGCAATCCTGGGGGGCTCCAAGGGGATTTTCCTCCCTGGATGTCTCCGGTTCAATGCCATGTCCTGCTGCCATCGTGGTTCTCTTGGAATTTTGGGGCTTCTGGTGCTGGTGCTGGCTTGGAATTTTTGGGAATTGTCGCTGCTTTTCCCTTGGAGAATGAAAGGGCTCAGGGTTCTCATTCCCGGGATTCTCATTCCCAGGCTCCAAAGGGATTTTCCTCCCTGGCTCATTCGGTGTTGCGGTCTGGGGCTGTGGGTTTGGGGTTTTGGGGAGGTTTGGTGCTGGTGGTGCCTTGGAATTTTTGGGAATTTTCACTCATTTTCCCTCAGGGAATGAACAACCCTTGCTCGGCTCGGGATCCTCATTCCCAGTAATCCTGGGGGGCTCCAAGGGGATTTTTCTCCCCGGATTTCTCCGGTTCTGTGCCGTGTCCTGCTGCCATCGTGGCTCTCTCGGAATTTTGGGGGTTTTGGTGCTGGTGCTGCTCGTGGCGGCTTGGAATTTTTGGGGAATTTTTTCTCCTTTTCCCTGGGAGAATGAACGGCTCCGGAGCCCCATTCCCAGCAATCCTGGGGAGCTCCAAGGGGATTTTCCTCCCTGGATTTCTCTGGCTCAGTGCCGTGTCCTGCTGCCATCGTGGCTCTCTCGGAATTTTGGGCTGGTGCTGCTCGTGGTGGCTTGGAATTTTTGGGAATTGTCGCTGCTTTTCCCTGAGGGATGAACGGCTCAGGATTCTCATTCCTGGGATTCTCATTCCCAGGCTCCAAAGGGATTTTCCTCCCTGGCTCATTCGGTGTCGTGGTCTGGGGTTGTGGGTTTGGGGTTTTGGGGGGGTTTGGTGCTGGTGGTGCCTTGGAATTTTTGGGAATTTTCACTGCTTTTCCCTGAGGGATGAACAGCTCAGGATCCTCATTCCCAGTAATCCTGGGGGGCTCCAGGGGGATTTTCCTCACTGGATTTCTCCGGTTCTCTCCGGTTCTGTGCCATGTCCTGGTGCTATCGTGACTCTCTCGGAATTTTGTGGGTTTTGGTGCTGGTGGTGCCTTGGAATTTTTGGGAATTTTCACTTCTTTTCCCCCAGGGAATGAACAGCTCGGGATTCTCATTCCCGGTTATCCGGGGGGGCTCCAAAGGGATTTTCCTCCCCGGATTTCTCCGGTTCAGTGCAGTGTCCTGCTGCCATCGTGGCTATCTCGGAATTTTTGGGAGGTTTTCTGTGGATGCTGCTTGGAATTTTTGGGAATTGTCACTTTGCTTCCCGGAGGGATGAACGGCCCCTGCCCAGCTCCAGAGCCCCATTCCCAACAATCCTGGGGGGCTCCAAAGGGATTTCCTTCCCTCATTCCCTCTTCTCCTTTCCCACTTTCTGGGGGTTTTGGTGTGGGTGCTGCTTGGAATTTTTGGGAATTTTCACTCCTTTTCCCTGAGGGAATGAACAGCCCCTTCCCAGCTCCATCCGTGGCTTTTTGGGGTTGGAGTGCTTGGAGCTTTTCCCTGGATTTTGGCCGGGGAGAGCTGGGGGCTTTTGGGATCCCTGGGGAAAACCGGGAGAGCTTTTCCTGCTGCTCCCACCCCGGAGCTCATTCCCGGCTCATCCCGGGGTTCTCCCAGGTCCAGGATCTTTCCTGGGAGTTTCCCATGGCTCCTTTGGCCAGAATTCCACATTTTTGCTGCAAAAAAAAAAAAAAAAAAGAATGCCTTGGAGACTTGGGAATGTTCCTGTGGATTTAGGGAAGAGGAGGCGGGAGAAGCTCGGGATGGAGAGACCTCTCCACCCCCGGCATTCCCAGGAGCAGAGGGACAGCGGAGCCGTTTTCCACGTGGGAGGAAAGCTGGGAAGAGCTGCAGATCCAGCCTGGAATGGGATTTTCCAGGAGAACTCCTGGATTTATGGCCTTCTGTCCTTTCTCCCAAGGTTTGCATCCCAGTGGGAATTTTTCTCCCATTCCCTATGGACTTTCCATCCCTGGAGCACCAAGTGAAACTTCGGGGCCCAAAATGGCATCCATGGGGTTTTTTTCCAGGATCAATCCCACAGTTTTTGTGTCGGGAAAACTGGGAAATTTAATCCACTTCCCTGGTTTTTTCCCCTTTTTTCTTTTTTGCCTTCCTGACTCTCCTGCCATTCCCGGTTTCCCTTCGTGTTCCGAGGCTGAGGGAAGCGCTCGGAGCAGGGGTGTGGCTCTGTGGGATTTGGGAATTCTGTGGGACACAGGAAGCGCACAGATGCAGAAGGGTCCTGGCATGGAAGATCCACAATCTGGGAATGCTCCCTCTGAAGCAGTATTCCCAAGTTAGGGAAGTGGCTTGGAATCCTCCCCATTTCCCAGCCCCTCATCCCGCTATTCCATGGATTCTGGGCTGGGATTCCATGGATTTTAGATTGGGAATTTGCGCCATCCATGTCACCACTGCTCCCTTTGGATTTTCCTGGAAAACCACTCCAGGCCTGTGGGGAAAAGAGGGAAAAGGGGCTGGAAAAGGCAGGGCTGGAGCTTCATCCCGGGCAGAAGGAGGGAGGCGGATTTTGGGATGATCCTCAAAGGAATTTGCTCTTCCTGCTGCAAATTCCTCCCTGGAATTTTTCCCATTCCATGGGAGCACTTCCAGGGAAAAGGCTCTGCCCACCCTGGGGTCCTTCCCAGCCCATCCCAGCTCCGGCACTCCCCAGTTCCCAAGGGGAACACCCCATCCCGTTCCATCCCAGGGATCTGAGTTATTCCCATTTATCCCGGTCCCTGCAGCTCTCAGAGCTGGGCTTGCCCCACATCCAATTCCTTGGGAATTCCCAGGGAATCTGTGACTCTCCCTGGATCCCTGGAATTGCCCAGGGCCAGGTTGGAGCAGCCTAGGATCATGGAATTCCATCCTGGAATGGGATGAGCTTTGAGGGCCCTTCACACCCAACCCATTCCATGATTTTAGGGATAACAGGGATGTGTCCTAAAATCCAAATTAAGGGAACAAATCCAAGTTTTTGCTGGATGGGATGAGCTTTCCTCGGTTTGCCTGGAGAGAACCGGGTCATTCCCAAAATTCCCAAGATTATTCCTTCCTGTGGATCTTCTGAAGGAGCCAATCCCAAGGGAAAGGAGGAGAGGGAACGGCCTCGAGCTGGGCTTGGGGGTTGGATATTCCAGGTGGGAATTCCATGAGCTCAGAACGTGCCAGGATCTGTGGAATCAATGGATCCTTTGGGAATTCCATGAGCTCGGAGCTTGCTGGGATTCGCTGAGGACTGGAGGATCCTTTGGGAATTCCCTGGGTTTGGAACTTCCTGGGATCCGTGGGATGGGGATCTGCTCCAGCTGCCTGACCACTCCAGGGATGATCAGGATGGGAATTGGTGCCTCCAGGATGGGATTTTGTCCTCCAGGATGGGATTTGGTTTCTCAGGATGGATTTTGGTTCCTCAGGATGGGACTTGGTCCCTCAGGATGGAGTTTGACATTTCCCAATCCCAGGATGGGATTTGGTTCTCCAAGATGGATTTGGTGTCCCCAGGATGGGATTTAGTGCTTCCAGGATGGAATTTTGTCCTCCTGAATGGGATTTGGTGTCCCCAGGTTGGGATTTGCTTCCCTCCCGGATGGATTTTGTCCCTTCAGGATGGATTTTGGTGCTCCCAATCCTTCCTGGTGACCCAGCTCTGCCAGGGCTTCTCCCGCAGCTGGCTCTGGAATTCCAGCTGGGAATTGTGGGAATTTAAACCCAGGAATTCCCAATTCCCCAATCAGGGCGTCCAATCAGGGGTTCCAATGGCGCTTCCCGGAATTTTGAGTCCGGAGTTTTGGTGGGAAAGGTTGAACCTCCTGGTCAGGGAATTCCCCTCATTCCCAGTGGGAACTTCCTGGATTTAATTCCCAGTTTTTTGGTTTGGTTCTCCCATTGGATGGGAGACTCTTCCCATTGGATTTCCTCCCTGGGAGGGCACTTAGGGATGGATTTTCCATGATTTCCGCCACTGGAGCATTCCCTGGATTGGGTTGAGATGGTTTGGTTCCAAACTGGTTTTGGGGGTGTCTGAGCTGGGAGAGATGGATCAAGATTCCCAGGATTTGCTGGGAGCAAGGATGTCCATCTCTGCTTCCTTCTCCATCCCCAGGGGTTGGAAAACCTGGGATAAAAATTCCCAAGGCCAGGACAGGGCTTGGGGCAGCCCGAGATAGTGGGAAGTGTCCAAGGGTTGGAATTCGGTGGGATTTGGGTCCCTTCCCACCCAAACCATTCCAGGGGGAGCTCCAGTGCTCCCGACACCAGGAGGACCTGGAAATTCTGGAGCAAGTCCAGAGGATTGGATCAGCTTCCCTCTGGAAAACTGGGAGTGTTCTCCTGGAGAAGGGAAGGATCCAGGGAGAGCTTCCAGCACATTCCAGGGCCTGAAGGGGCTGCAGGAGAGCTGCAGAGGGACTGGGGACAAGGGATGGACAGGACACAGGGAATGGCTCCCAGTGCCAGAGGGCAGCCATGGATGGGATCTTGGCCATGAGGAATTCCTGGCTGGGCTGGAATTGCCAGAGCAGCTGGGGCTGCCCCTGCATCCCTGGAGTTTCCAAGGAAAGGTTGGAGAAATCTGGGATCGTGAGAATTGTCCCTGTGTCCCTTTGACCCATCCTGGATAAAATTCTGCTCCCAGAATTACTCCGCAGGGAGACAATTCCCTGTTCCTGAGCATTTTCCCGTTTGCCAAATCCTTCAGGCTCCGGCAGCGCTTCACAAATCCTGGATCACGACGTGCACCCGCCGTGGGCTGGTGGCTCCCAGCCCACGGAAAAAGCTGGAAAAGTGCCTGGAATGACACATGGATAACTCAGGGGATGGATGGGCATGGGATGCGATGGGATCCATGGGAATGTGGGATTCGCTCCGTGAAATTTATCCCAGAGAATCCATGGCTGCCCCTGGATCCCTGGAAGTGTCCAAGGCCAGGTCGGACACTTGGAGCAGCCTGGGATAGCAGGAGATGGAATCCTGGAAGGATCCTGGAGGATTTGGAGAGCGCTCCGACGTTCCGTCGGAATGTCTAAAAATAGGGATGAGCTGTCAAGCGTTTGCCACTTCTCCCAGGAAAGGCAGAAATCGTGGAAAGCCGTTGGTGGGAAGCAGCTGAGAAGCTTCAGCACATGGAGGGGTGGCAGGGAAAGGTTCCCTGGGTGTGATCCGTGCCGGAGTGGAAAAATCCCGCCTAAAATGCGGGAGAAAAAACGGAGAGAGGAGGAAAAGTCTTGGATCTGGGTGGGATCAGAGGCCTGGATTTGGCGGGAAGGGAGGGGAACGTTGGGAATGTTGCTGGAAGGAGGTCAAAGGAGAGGCCACCGGGGTCACCTCGGGAATCTGGGCTCCGTTCCCTCCTAACAATCCATTTATTGGGATAATTTGTAGGGATGAGAATTTCTCCCGGCTTCTGATCCGCTCCAGGCGGATTTGGGAATGAAGAGACCCCGCGACTCCAGGGGAAGGACTCAGCTGGAAGTGAGAGGGAGAAGGGAAAACTTGGGATAAGGAGGGCAGGAAGGATTGATTGGATGGATTTTCCTCAGGTTGGATTCCATCTTGGATTCCATCATTGATTCCATTATTAGTTCCATTATTGATTCCATCTTGGATTCCTTCTTGGATTCCTTCATTATCTCCATCATTGATTCCATCATGGATTCCATCACTGAGGTGGGAACAGGGACAGGATAAGAGGACACAACCTCAGGCTGTGCCAGGGCATCTCCAGGTTGGATAATGGGAAAATTCCTTTCCAGGAAAAAACCTGGAAAGGTTTTTCTAGCCCTGGCACAGGGGTGGAATCCCCATTCCCGGTGGGATTCAAATCCATGCGGATGTGGCACTTGGGGACAGGGATGGGGGGTGGCCTTGGCAGTGCTGGGAACGGTTGGATTTTACATTCTCCAAGGAATTTTCCAACCCAAATGACTCCATGACTCCATCATTGATTCCATGACTGAGTCTATTATTGGCTCCATCTTGGATTCCATTTTGGATTCCATCATTGATTCCATTATTAGTTATGTGACTGTGTCCATTACTTATTCCATCTTGGATTCCATCATTGATTCCTTCTTTGGTTCCTTTATTGATTCCTTCATTGATTCCATTATTAGTTCCATTATTGATTCCATCATTAGTTCCATTATGGATTGCATCTTGGATTCTTTCATTGATTCTTTCATCGATTCCTTCATCGATTCCATCTTGGATTCCATTGTTAGTTCCATTATTGATTCCATCTTGGATTCCTTCATTATTTCCATGATTGATTCCATCATTGATTCCATTGTTAGTTCCATTATTTATTCCATCTTGGATTCCTTCATTATTTCCATGACTGATTCCATCATTGATTCCAATACTGGCTCCACCTTTGATTCCATCACTGAGGTGGGAACAGGGACAGGACAAGGGGTGGGATTCAAATCCATGAATCCATGGATGTGGCACTCGGGGACACGGATCAGTGGTGGCCTTGGCACTGCTGGGAACGGTTGCGCTCTGAGGCTTTTCCAGCTCCGTAATTCCATGATTTTAGGAATGCTGTGGACAGGCTGAGCCTTCCCTTATGGAATTTCCTTGGAAATCCCTCAATTCCCTTTCCCGTTGTGTTTTCCAGCCGAGACCCCGATTGAGGAGTTCACGCCCACGCCGGCATTCCCAGCGCTGCAGTACCTGGAATCCGTGGATGTGGAAGGAGTCGCCTGGAGAGCGGGATTGCGCACGGGGGACTTTCTGATCGAGGTGAGCTCCTCCTGGAATTCCACTCCTTCCCCGGGAATTTTGGGAATTGCCCAGGGGTTTTGGAATTCTCCCAGGTATGGGTCAGGAGGATATGGAGTCCTCCAGGTCGTGGAATTTCCAGAGGTTCTTTGGATGTGGATCCGGAAGGTTTTCCTAGCCTGGCTCCAGAGGGGCTCCATCCTTGGAGCAGATCCAGGGCCTCCTCTGGATTCGTTCCAGTGGATTCAGGAGCTGTTTTGGGAATTCCCTGTGCTCTTTCTTCCCCACTGGGAATTGTCCCTTTCCCTCCAAGCACTGGGAGCTCATTTTGTCCTTGGAATCCAATTTCCGGATTTTCCTCCTCTCCGCCTTTTCCATGGATAATTTCCCAGCTCCAGCCTCGCATATTCCCTGAACTTCCTTTTGGGGCCACTGTGACACCGGGAATGTCCCGTGCCCGGGAGAGGCTTCCCAAAATCCTGGAGCTGTTCCTGTGTGCTTCTCCTCAGAATCCCAGGATCCCTGGGCTTGGAAAAGAATTCCAAGGGCACCAAGTCCAAGCTGGGCCTGGTCCCCAGCCCTGAGCACTGAGTGGAATTCCAGGAATTCCTGGGACACCTCCAGGGATGGGCACTGCAAACCTCCCTGGGCAGCCCCGGCCAAGGCCTGACCCCCTTTCCATGGGGAAATTCCTGCGGATTCCAAACTTCCAGAAGTCCTCCAGGTGTGGATCCAGAGGGATCCAGAGTCCTCCGGGTGATGGAAGTGCCAGGAGCTCTCCAGGCTGGGATCAGGAGGGTCTGGAATTCTCCAGGTGTGGATCCAGAGGGACCCAGAGTCCTCCAGGTGTTGGAGCTTTCAGGAGTTTTCCAGGTGTGGATCCAGAGGGATCCAGCATCCCAGCATGTGGATCAGGAGCTTCCAGAAGTTTTCCAGGTCAGGAGGATCCAGAGTCCTCCAGGTGTGGATCAGGAGTTCCTGGAATTCTCCAGGTGTGGATCCGGAGGGATCCAGAGTCCCCACATTCCCTTTGGGAATTGGGTCACTCCCGGAGCTCTCCCGAGCTGCCCTCGGTGCCAGTTCCAGCCCTGAATTCCAGTCGGAATTCCTCCCGAAAAAACCGGAGCAGCCTCTGGAACAGCCACAGTTTAGGCTGAAAATTGGGAAAATTCCTCCTGAAGGGAATCAAATCCCAGTGGGTTTGGAGGACCTGGATCCAGGGTGGCTCTGGCAGAGCTGGGAATTCTGGGATTTGATCTCCGAGGGCTTTTCCAACCTCCAACAACTCCATGATCCCATGAACCACATTCCGGGAATGGCTCCATGAGGAAATTCCCAGTGCCAGGCTGGGGAATTGCCAAGATCGGACCTCCCCGGGGGTGGGATTGGGAAAATCCCACCGGAATTCCAGAGGAAAATCCAGGATTTCCAGCCTTTTGTCTCTTCCCCATCCTGGGAGGTTTAAAATCCTGGATTTTTTTCCATGAGGGCCCTTGGAAGCAGAGAACTTTGACCACTTCCATGAGAATTCCATGATTCCTTGAGGATCCGGGTGGGAATTCCCAGAATCTGGGATACAGACATGGCTGGAAATCCGTGGATATTTCCAGAATTAAGGGCTGGATTGTGTTGTTATCCTGAGGGTTTTTTTAAGGAAAACTGGAATGACGGCTCCAGGTTGGATCCCAGCATTCCCTGGGGAGGTTTGGATGGGATATTTGGGAATGTTGCTCCATGGAAATGGTTGGGAAGCTTTGGAAGGAGCAGTGGTGGAGTCAAATCCTTGGGAATGTTCAAAAAACCTGGATTTGGGAATGTGGGTTTTTCCGGCCTCTGAGGGCTTTTCCAACCTCCACAATTCCATGATTTTCTTTGAGAATGAGGAAAAATCCTGCTCTGGGCAGTGGTGGGAATGGGACAATCCAATCCCAACCATTCCATGATCCCAGTGAACAAAATTCCAGAGTTTTTTGAAGGACATGGACCCCAAAAATCCAGGGTGGGGGGAAGAAATCCTCTGGGACCAAAAATTCCACCTCTGGAATTGTGGGAATGAGGGAGCGCTGAAACATTCCCAGATCCTCTCCCTGCTGGAAAGGTCAGGAAGCAAAAAAAGCAGGAAATGCGGATAATTCCGGCTCCGGAGCGTGGGAGGTTGATAAAAAGGATCCGAGGAAATATCAAAGGCCGGGATTTCGGATCATTGGGAATTTGGGAGCATCGGGAGCTGGAGGGGGGGGGGGAAAGAGGGAAGAGGCTGATCCAGCTCCATTTTTTTTATGGAAATGCTCAAAATTTGGGATATTCTGGTGCGGGGAAAAAAAGCTGGAATGTTCTGCTCCGAGTTGGGGACGAATGCGGAGCTCGGATTTCTCCAGGAGATGTCTCGGAACGCAAAGTTTCCCAGTAACCAAGGAGAGAGGAATTCCTAAAAATACCCATTCCCAAATTACCGGGCTGGGAGAGCGGATCCCGGAGATCTGCGGGAGGGGGGGTCTGGGAATGCTGCTTAGCCCTGGAATTCCGGAGGCTCGGGATGAGCGTTGGGCTCTCCCAGTTTTCCGGAGTGGGGGAATTGAGGGAAATCAAGGCAGGGATGAACTGGGAGCACAGGGAATTCCGGGATTGAAATCCCAAGGAATTCAGTGGAGGTGGAGGTCAGGCTCAGGTTATCCCGAGGATTTTGTTGGAATTCTTTCAAGAGTGTGGGATTCAGGTGGAAATAAAGACAATTAGGAGAGGGAGACAATTCCCAGCAATTCCCTGGCTGGATCCAGGTGGGAATCAGGATCTGATCCCAGGGAAAAAGGACAGGATGAGAGGGAACGGCCTCAAGCTGAGTCAGGAATGGGATATTTGGGAAAAATCCTTCATGGAAAAGGTTGGGAAGGATTGGAATGGGCTGAGCGGGGCAGTGGGAATCACCATTCCCAAGGGATTTCAAATCCATGGATCATGGGTGGGAATGGCAGTGCTGGGAATGTTCCCAGTGGGATTTCCCAGCCTCTGGGATTCCTGGATTCCAGGATTTCATTCCCAACCTGGGAAATGCTGACGGGAGAACCTCGGGAATTTCCCATTCCAGCGAACCCTGCCTGGCAGGGAATGGAGGTTCCAGGCTTGGGAATTCCCTTGGGAAAAGGGAATTCTCCCATAAATTTCTGGATTTCTCCCAGATTTTTTTGGTTGGATGTGGCAGATCCTGGAAGGACGAAATTCCTGAGCTCCTGGAAATTCCCAAGTGGATCCCGGATGGCAGATGGATCCAGCGGGATTGGGATGGGAGCTGGGAATGATTCAGGAGGTGGGAAAAGGGGTGAGGATCCAGAAATTCCTGGCTCTGGAATGTGGGTGTGGAATTCCAGCAGTTTGGAAGGAGCTGGGTGTACATGGAGAGAATTCCCTGGAAAACCATTCCATGGATTGCAGTAAATCCCATGGGAACTTGCTCATGGAATGGGGTGGTCTTGGAGAGGGGAGAAAGGTCCAAGCCGGGATCCTTGGCAGGATTTTGGGATCTGGAGAGTCCTGGATAATCCCAAATTCTGTGGAATGGCAATCCCTGGATTTCTGCTCTTTACTCTTGATGAAGGTTCATCCTTTGGATTCCCAGGAATCATTGTGTGGGATCGTTGGCAGATCCGACGTTTCCCAGAGCAAAGGAGCCGGAATGGGCTCAGGGCCGTCCCTCGGGATGGATCCATGGGATAAACACGGAGCATTGGGAAGAACTCCAGGAATCTTGGGATGAACCTTCACCAAGAGCAAAGAGCAGAAATCCAGGGATTGCCATTCCACAGACTTTGGGATTATCTGGGATTATCCAGGATTATCCAGATCGCAAAACCCTCCCGAGGTTCCTGGCTTGGATCTTTCCTCCCTCCCCAAGTTGACCCCTTTCCATGAGCAAGTTCCCATGGGATTTACTGCAATCCATGGAATGGTTTTCCAGGGAATTCTCTCCATTCTGAACATTCGATGACTGACGCTCCAAAAAACCCAGGAAAACCCCATTTTTTTGGGAATCTCCCAGCAGGAATTGGCAATTCCCATCTCCTCCTCACCATCACTGGGCGGTGACTCCCAACTGCCCCAAAAAGATGGGAAAAGCCAGGGGGAAAATCCCAGGAAAAATGGGATTTTTGCGGACTACTTCAGTATTTTTTTTTCCCCCACTGGGTATTCTGATCCATGTTTATTTTTTTTTTTTTTGGGAATGCAGGTGAATGGAGTGAACGTGGTGAAGGTGGGGCACAAGCAGGTGGTGGCGCTGATCCGGCAGGGTGGGAATCACCTCCTGATGAAAGTCGTGTCCGTCAGCCGCAAGCCCGACTCCGAGGAGGGATCCCGCAAAAAGGGTGAGCCGCAGTTCCCGGGAATTCCGCGATTCCGGGAGCTCGGGATGGGCCGGAGCGGCCCCAGTGAGGAGAGGGAGGGGCAGGGGTGGAAAATTCCAGGGTGGGAAGGTTGGGACGTGCCGGTTTTTGGGATGCGCTGATTTTTGGGATGTGACTGGTTTTGGGATGCGCCAGTTTCGGGATGTGCCAATTTTTGGGATGTGTTGGTGTTTGGGATGTGCCAGTTTTTGGGATGCAGTGATTTTTGGGATGTGTCCCTTTTTTAGGATGTGCCAGTTTTTGGGATGTGTTGATTTTTGGGATGCTGGTTTTTGAGATGCGCCAATTTCAGGATGTGCTGGTTTTTGGGATGAGCCGTTTTTTGGGATGTGCCAACTTCAGGATGTGCCAATTTTTGGGATGTGCTGATTTTTGGGATACGTCGGGTTTTGGGATGCACCGATTTCAGGATGTGCTGATTTTTGGGATGTGTTGATGTTTGGGATGTGCCATCTTTTGGGATGTGCTGGTTTATGGGATTTCAGGGATTCCAGGGATTCAGGATGGGCTGGAGTGGCGCCAGCGAAGAGAGGGAATGGCGGGAGGGGATGTGGGAGTGGCAGGGGTGGAAAATTCCAGGTAGGAAGCTCTGGTTTTTTGGGATGTGCTGTTTTTTGGGATGAGCCAATCTTCGGGATGCGCCAATTTCTGGATGCGCCGATTTTTGGGATGTGTTGGCATTGGAATGCAATGATTTTTGGGATGCAATGATTTTGGGATATGTCAGTTTTTTGGGATGTGCCATTTTTTGGGATACACCTGGTTTTGGGATGCGCCATTCTTTGGGATACACCTGGTTTTGGGATGCGCCAATTTCAGGATGTGCTGATTTTTGGGATGTGCCAACTTGGGATGTGCCAATTTTTGAGATGTGCTGATTTTTGGGATGTGTTGATGTTTGGGATGTGCCAGTTTTTGGGATGTGCCAGCTTCAGGATGCACTGATTTTTGGGATGTGTTGGTGTTGGGATGTGCTGATTTTTGGGATGCGATGGTTTTTGGGGATGCTTCCATTTCTTTCAGGATGAGCCATTGTTTTCAGGATGCGCCAGTTTTTGGGATACACTGGTTTTTGGGATTCGTCAATTTCAGGATGCACTGATTTTTTGAATGCGTTGATGTTGGGATGCATTGATTTTTGGGATATGTCCATTTTTTAGGATGTGTCGGTTTTTGGGATGTGCCAGTTTCAGGATGCACCAATTTTTGGGAAGTGTTGATGTTTGGCATGTGCCAGTTTTTGGGATGTGCTGGTTTTCGGGATGCGCCGGCTTTTGGGATGTTTCCATTTTTGGGATGCGCTACTTTCAGGATGTGTAGATTTTTGGGATGTGCTGTTTTATGGGATGTGCCCATTTTTGGGATGCACCGGTTCTGGATGTGCTGATTTTGGGATGTGCCCATTTTTGAATGTGAAGATTTTTGGGATGTGCCCATTTTGGGATGTGCAATGTTTTGGGATGCGTTGATTTTTGGCATGTATTGATTTCTGGGATGTTCCTCTTTTGGGATATTCCGACTTCTGGGATGTGAAGATTTTTTGGGATATATCCATTTTTTGGGATGTGCTGATTTTTGGGATGTTTTGATTTATCGGGGTGTGTTTATTTTGGGATGTGCCCATTTGGGGATATGAAGATTTTTGGGATGCATTGATTTTTTGGGATGCATTGATTTTTTGGGATGCGTTGATTTTTGGGATGTGCCCCTTTTGGGATTTGCCTGTTTTGGGATGCATTGACTTTTGAGATGTGCCCATTTTTGGGATGTGCTTGGTTTTGGGACACGTTGATGTTTGGAATGCGAAAATTTTTGGGATTTGCTGATTTTAGGATGTGCTGATTTTTTAGTAAGCGTTGATTTTTGGGATGCGTAATTTTTTGGGATGCCCCCATTTTGGGATTTGCCCACATTGGGATGTGCCCATTTTTGTGATGCATCATTTTTTGGGATGTGTTGACATTTGGGATGTGCTGATTTTTGGGATGTGCCCATTTTTGTCATGCGTCATTTTTTGGGATATGCTAATTTTTGGGGCGTGCTGTTTTTTGGGATGTGCTGATTTCTGGAATGCACTGGGTTTTGGGACGCATTAATGTTTGGGATACAAAGATTTTTGGGATGTTCCCACTTTTGGGATGCAACTGTTTTTGGGATGTGTTCGTTTTTGGGATGCGCCCCTTTTTTGGGATGTTCCCGTTTTTGGGACTTGTTGATCTTTGGGACGTGCCAGTTTCTGGGATGCGCTGATTTGTGGGAATGTGGGAGGTGGGCAGGGAAGATCCGAAAGGTCCCAACCACGTCTGTGGAGCTGTGGTGTTTTTTGGGAATTGCTTGGATTCCCAAGGTCTGGAATTCCTGGAGCTGTGATGTTTTTTTGGGAATTGCTTGAATTCCCAGGGTCTGGAATCCCTGGAGTTGTGGTGTTTTTGGGGAATGGCTTGAATTCCCAAGATCAGGAATTTTTGGAATTGTGGCAAACAAGGAATAAGAGTTTTGGGAGCTCATGGATGTGGGAAGGGAGGAATGGGATGGGCTGGGAATTCAGGGAGAAATTTGGGAATCACTTTTGATTCCCATGATCCAGAATTCCTGGATTCCCATCAGCTGCTCCAGGCTCTGGCTCCATCTGGGAATTATTGGGATGGGAAACAACCCTGGGAATTTCTAGGAGTGTTGGGGGGCAGGATGGTGATCCCAAAGGAACACCGGGAATTCTGGGATGGAGCCAGGGAGGTGCTGTGGGAATTCCTGGGTGTGGATGGTCCTGGGGGATCCCAGAATGTTCTGGGATTTCATTCCATGGGTTCTGGATTCTGGGAGCAGATCCAAGAGCTCGGGAAGGGCAGGGATTTGTCCAGAGGGACGGGAACATCTGGAAGCACAGGAAGGAGCCAGGAGGGGTTTGAGGGGATTGGGACTGGAATTCTAGGGAATGGGAGCAGAGGGGTGGGAAAAGGGGGTGGAATTATGGGAATGGGAAAACTGGATGGGAAAAGAGGATGGAATTCTGGGGATGAGAAAAGGGGAATGGGAAAAGGAGATGGAATTATGGGGATGGGAGCAGGGGATGGAGTTATGGAGATGGGAAGAGGAGGATGGGAGCAGAGGCTGGAATCAGGGGGATGGGAGTTTGGGAAGCAGGATTAGGATGGGATGGAGGGACAGGAGCAGGAAGATGGAAGCAGGAATGGAAACAGGAGATGGAAGTGGAGGGACAGGAGCAGAGGGATGGGAGCAGGGAATGGGAGCAGGGAATGGGAGCAGGGGGCAGGAACGGGGATGGAAAGGGGACAGGAGGGAGAGGAGCAGGAAGATGGAAACGGGATGGAAGTGGAGGGGCAGGAGAGGGGATGGGAGCAGGGAATGGCAGCACAGGGATGGAGCAGGGAATGGAAACGGGATGGAAATGCAGGGAATGGAAAACTGGGGATGGAAACATAGGGATGGGAGCAGACAGATGAGAGCAGGGGATGGAAGTGGAGGGATGAAAACTGGGAACAGGGAATGGGAGCATGAGGATGGAAACGAGGGGACAGGAGCAGGGATGGGAGCTGGAATAGGAGCAGGGAGGGGAGCTGGAATGGGAGCGGGAATGGGAGCAGGACAGGAGCAGGGACAGGAGCAGGGACAGGAGCAGGGACAGGAGCAGGGACAGGAGCAGGGACAGGAGCAGGGACAGGAGCAGGGACAGGAGCAGGGACAGGAGCAGGGACAGGAGCAGGGACAGGAGCAGGGACAGGAGCAGGGACAGGAGCAGGGACAGGAGCAGGGACAGGAGCAGGGACAGGAGCAGGGACAGGAGCAGGGACAGGAGCAGGGACAGGAGCAGGGACAGGAGCAGGGACAGGAGCAGGGACAGGAGCAGGGACAGGAGCAGGGACAGGAGCAGGGACAGGAGCAGGGACAGGAGCAGGGACAGGAGCAGGGACAGGAGCAGGGACAGGAGCAGGGACAGGAGCAGGGACAGGAGCAGGGACAGGAGCAGGGACAGGAGCAGGGACAGGAGCAGGGATGGGAGCTGGAATGGGAGCGGGAATGGGAGCAGGAATGGAAGCAGAGGATGGAAACAGGACAGGAGCAGGGACAGGAGCAGGGGATGGAAACAGGATGGGAGCAGAGGGATGGGAGCAAGGACAGGAGCAGAGAATGGAAGCAGGGAATGAAAATTGGAAAGGAGCAGGGACAGGAGAGACAGGAACAGGAATGGGAGCAGGGATGGAAGAAGAGGGATGGGAGCAGTTATGGGAGCAGGGAATGAAAACGGTGGGATGGGAGCAGGGGATGGAAGCTGGGATGGAAGTGGACGGACAGGAGCAGGAATGGAAGCAGGGAATGGAAACACGGGACAGGAGAGAGGAGCAGGAATGGAAGCTGGGGTGGGAGCAGAGGGATTGGAGCAGGAGACAGGAGCAGGGGATGGAAACAGCAGGACAGGAGGGACAGGAGCAGGGGATGGATGGAAACAGGGATGGGAGCAGGGGGATGGGAGCCGGGGGATTGGAGTAGGGAATGGAATCAGGGATGGAATCAGGGAGTAGAATCAGGGGGATGGAATCAGGGATGGGAGCAGGGTTTTTAGAGTAGAGAATGGAATTGGAGTGGAATCAGGGATGGAATCAAGGAATGGGAGTAGGGGATGGGAGCAGGGATGGAATCAGGGGGATGGGAGCAGGATGGGAGCAGGAGACAGGAGCAAGGGATGGAAACAGCAGGACAGGAGTGGGGATGGATGGAAACAGGAATGGGAGCAGGAGCTGGAAACAGGGATGGGAGCAGGGGATGGGAGTAAAGAATGGAATCAGGGATGGGAGCAGGGAGTGAAATCAGGGGGATGGGAGCAGGGGGATTGGAGTAGGGAATGGAATCAGGGATGGAATCAGGGAGTGGAATCGGGGGAATGGGAGCAGGGATGGGACCAGGGTTTAGAGTAGAGAATGGAATTGGAGTGGAATCAGGGATGGAATCGGGGAATGGGAGTAGGGGATGGGAGGAGGGAGTGGAATCAGGGGGATGGGAGCAGGATGGGAGCAGGGTTTAGAGTAGAGAATGGAATCAGGGATGGAATCAGGGAGTGGAATCGGGGGGATTGGAGTAGCGAATGGAGTCAGGGGGATGGGAGCAGGGCTGGAGCAGGGGGATGGGAGCAGGGAATGAGGGGGGCCGGGATCGGGGCCGCTCCCAGCGCAGCACGCGGGGCTCGGGGGAGGGAAGGGAGGGAAGAGGGAAGGGAGGGAAGGAGGGAGCGCTGCTGGCACGAGGAGCTCCAATTATCCTGTCACGGCACAAAGGCACGAGCCGTGGGAACGGCTGGCAGCCTCGGGAATTCAGCCGGGAATTCAGCCGGGAATAATCCTCGGGAACTGAGCCGGGAATCAGCGCTGGGAGCCCCGGCGGGGCCGCTCGGGCCGCTCCTGCCGCTGCAGCCCGGGGTGAGCCGCTGCCCCTCGGCGCTTCCCGGTGCTTCCCTCCTCCCGATCCTCCGCATCCGCGCGGCCGCTTTCCCAAGGGATCCGAGGGGCGCTGGGGGACCGGGGGGGGCTCCTCCCGTGTCCCCCCCACCCCGGTGACAGCGCCTGTGTGGGCCCGGCTGGGGCTGAATCCGCCCCGCTGGATCCCTGCCGCAGGCACAGGGATCCTTGGAGCTGCCGTTGCCATGGCAATCCTGGAGCGTTATTCCAGCTTTGTCAGCGAGGAGCAGCGAGGAGGAGGAGGAGGAAGAGGAAGAGCTTTCCACTCATCCTCGCTGCTCCGGGGAGGGGGGGGGTGTGCTCAGGGAATGCGGGATCGGGAGCTTTTGGGATCATCCCGGGCCATGTGTCCTTGGGCAGCTCCCGGCCGGACGCTTCCATAGGGTCGGGATCCACGGCCAGCAGCAGCAGGAGGAGGAGGAAGAGGAGGGTGGGGTGGGCTGAGGCGCTCCGGGGGCTGCGCCCAGGCGGGAAGAGGATCCCGAGCTCAGGCTGGACACATTCCCGCTTTTCCCGCATCCCTCCCGGCATCCCCGGCAGCCACCCCCGCCTCTCCGGGGCCATGGCTCGCACCCCGCGCTGAGGGGGGGGCCGGCATTCCCGAAGGAGGCCGCGGGCACATTCCCGGCGGGAATCATGAAGAAGTTCGCGTCCACGCGCAGCCTCAATAAGATCCTGCAGCAGTGCGACTCCTCGTCCCGGGAGTACGAGGAGATCCAGGCTGTGGAGAAGAAGTGGCACCTGCACCTGGCCACCCCGCGCAAATTCCGCGAGAAGCGGTGCAAGATGCCCTCTCTGTTCCTTGCAGCTCCGCCGCCGCCCAAGAGAGCGCCCAGCACCACGCTCACGCTGCGCTCCAAATCCATGACGGCCGAGCTGGAGGAGCTGGGTAAGGCCGGGATGGCGTGGGGAGCCCGGGGCAGCCGCGGGCGATGCTCGGGAGCCGCTCTCCAGCGGTTTTCTCGGGGTTTTCCAGCGGTTTTCCAGCTGTTTGCGTGCGCGCCGTGGGCCCGGGGCGGTGGGGGGTGTGGGAGGCGCGGGGGAGCAGGATTGCCGTCCCTGTCCGGGGGATGTCCGGGGGATGTCCAGAGGGATGTCCAGGGGATGTCCAGAGGGATGTCCAGAGGGATGTCCAGAGGGATGTCCGGCGCTCCGGGGGCGCATCCCGGCGGAGGTGGGCGTGGGAAGGATGTTGGGAGTCTCCAGGTGGGTGTGGAGGGGTTGATGTGCTCTGGCCTTGGGCATCCTGCTCCATTCCCTGCTCCTTCCCTGATCAGTTCCCGATCCTGTCCCTGATCAATTCCTGATCCCTGCTCCTCTCCCTGCTCCATTCCCTGATCAGTTCCTGATCCTTTCCCTGATCAATTCCCGATCCTGTCCCTGCTCAATTCCTGATCCTGTCCCTGATCAAATCCTGCTCCATTCCCTGATCCCTGCTCCTTTCCCTGCTCCATTCCCTGCTCAGTTCCCGGCTCCTTTCGCTGCTCCATTCCCTGATCAATTCCTGATTCATTCCCTGCTCCTCTCCCTGCTCCTATCCCTGCTCTTTTCCCTGTTCCATTCCCTGCTCCCTTCCCTGCTCCTGCCCCTTTCCCTGCTCCTCTCCCTGTTCCTCCTACTCCTCTTCCTGATCCTCGTCCTCTGCCTGCCTCTCTCCCTTTTCCTGATCCTCTCTCTTCTCCTGTTCCTTTCCCTGCTCCATTCTCTGCTCCTTTCCCAGATCTATTCCCTGATCTATTCCCAGCTCTTTTCCCTGCTCCATTCCCTAATCAATTCCTGATCCATTCCCAGCTCCTCTCCCTGCTCCTTTCCCTGCTCCTTCCATTCCCAGCTCTTTTCCCAGCTCCATTCCCAGTTCCTTTCCCTGCTCTTTTCCCAGCTCCTGCTCCTTTTCCTGCTCCTCTCCCTGCTCCTGCTCCTTTTCCTGATCCTCTCTCTTCTCCTGCTCCATTCCCTGCTCCATTCCCTGCTCCATTCCCAGCTCATTTCTCTGCTCCTTTCCCAGCTCCTATTCCTGCTCCGTTCCCTGTTCCATTCTCTGCTCCTTTCCCTGCTCCTGCTCCTCTCCCTGCTCCTCTCCTCGCTTTCCTCACTCCTTTCCACGCTCCTCTCCCTGCTCCTGCCATTCCTCCCTATACCCTCCCTGCCCTTCTCCCTGCCCTTCTCCCTGCTCCTTTCCCTGCTCCTTTCCCTGCTCCTTTCCCTGCTCCATTCCCTGATCCATTCCCTGATCAATTCCCAGCTCCTGCCCCTTTTCCTGCTCCTCTCCCTGTTCCTCCTACTCCTCTTCCTGATCCTCGTCCTCTGCCTGCCTCTCTCCCTGTTCCTGCTCCTCTCCCTGCTCCTTTTCCTGATCCTCTCTCTTCTCCTGTTCCTTTCCCTGCTCCATTCTCTGCTCCATTTCCTGATCAATTCCCAGTTTAATTCCCAGCTCCATTCCCTGCTCCATTCCCTAATCAATTCCTGATCCATTCCCAGCTCCTCTCCCTGATCCATTCCCAGTTCCTTTCCCTCCTCTTTTCCCAGCTCCTTTCCCTGCTCCTTTCCCTGTTCCTCCTACTCCTTTTCCTGATCCTCATCCTCTGCCTGCCTCTCTCCCTGCTCCTGCTCCTTTTCCTGATCCTTTCTTCTCCTGTTGCTTTTCCTCCTCCGTTCTCTGCTCCATTCGCTGATCAATTCCTGATCCATTCCCAGCTCCTCTTTTCCCAGCTCCATTCCCAGTTCCTTTCCCTGCTCTTTTCCCAGCTCCATTCCCTGTTCCATCCCCTAAGCCTTTTCCTGCCCCTCTCCCTGCTCCTGCTCCTTTTCCTGATCCTCTCTCTTCTCCTGTTCCTTTCCCAGCTCCTTTCCCAGCTCCTATTCTTGCTCCATTCCCAGCTCCTCTCCCTGCTCCTTTCCCTGCTCCTTCCATTCTTTGCTCCATTCCCTGTTCCATTCCCTAATCCTTTCCCTGCCCCTTTCCCTGCTCTTCTCCCTGCTCCTGCCCTTCTCCCTGATCCTCTCTCTTCTCCTGTTCCTGTCCCTGTTCTTTTCCCTGTTCCTGCTCTTCCTGCTCCATTCCCAGCTCCTCTCCCTGCTCCTGGTCTTTCCCAGCTCCTTTCCCTGCTCCTTTCCCTGCTCCATTCCCAGCTCTTTTCCCTACTCCTGCTCCATTCCCAGCTCCATTCCCTGTCCTTCTCCCTGCTCCTCTCCTTCCTTTCCCGTTTCCTTATCCTGCTCCTCATCCCGCTCCTCTCCCTCCTTCCCACACCCGGCAGTCCCAGGTTTGGATTTCCCTTCTCCAGGCAGATCCCAAACCCCGCCAGGAGAGCTCTGGGAGAGCTCTGGAATTCCAGGGAGCTCCAGGAGAGCTCTGTGAGAGCTCTGGAATTCCAGGAGACCTCCAAGTGAGCTCCAGGAGAGCTCTGGAATTCTGGGAGAGCTCCAGGAGAGCTCCAGGAGAATTCCAAGAGAACTCCAAGAGAGCTCCAGGTGAGCCCTGGGAGAATTCCAGGAGAATTCCAGGATTGCTCCATCCCCCCCACCCCGCTGCCACTCCCACATTTCCTGCTGCTTTCCCATCCCGCTCCACATTCCCAGATTCCCTGAAATCCTCTCCACTCCCACCATTCCCTGCTTCCCGCTGCCAGAATTCCTGGTTTTTCCCAGCCCCTGTGGCCACCTGGGATGTCCCCAGGACTCCTTGGCGGGGTGGGAGCTGATCCCGCTCCATCCCTTCCCTTTTCCCGGATCTGGTGGCACTTTGTCCCTGGATGTCACCGGAGCAGCCACGTGGCCATGGAGGGATCCCAAATCTGGGAAAACTTTGGGGCGTCCCTGGGCTGGCTCCGAGGCCGTCGATGCTGCCCCAGCTTCCATGGGAATTTGGGATTTTCCATCTGGGAATGTGGCACCCTGGAGCCTCAGCAGGATCTCACATTCCCCCTGATTTTCCATGCTTTCCCTGTTTTTTCCCTGTTTCTGTATTTTTCCGTGTTTTCCTTGGCTTCCCATGTTCTCTACAGTTTTCCATGTCCTCCCTTTTCCAGGTTCTCCCTGATTTTTCCATGCCCTTCCTGGTTTTCCATTCTTTCTGGATTTCCAAGCTCTCCGTGGTTTTCCATCCTCTTCCTGTCTTCCAGGACCTTCTTGGTTTTCCATGTTTGTCCTGGTTTTGGACACCCTCCTTGTTTTATCCATGCTCTCCATTTTTCCATGTTTTCCTTGGTTTTCCATGTTCTCCCTGTTTTTCTATACCCTCCTTGGTTTTTCCATGCCCTCCCTCTTTCCCATGTTCTCCCTGGTTCTTCCCTGCCCTTCCTGGTTTTCCATCCCTTCTGGTTTTCCATGCTTGTCCTGGTTTTCCATCTTCTCCCTGTTTTTTCCACACCCTCCTTGGTTTCTCCAAGCTCTCCGTGGATTTCCGTGTTCTCCCTGGTTTTTCCATGCTCTCTGTTTTTCCATTCCCTCTGGTTTTCCATGCCCTTCCTGGTTTTCCAAGCCTTCCCTCTTTTTTAATTCCTTCTGGTTTTCCAAGCTCTCCATGGTTTTCCATCCACTCCCTGTTTTCCATGCTCATCCTGGTTTTCCATGCTCTCTGTTTTTCCGTTCCTTCAGGTTTTCCATGCCCTTCCCGGTTTTCCTCTTTTTTAATTCCTTCTGTTTTTTCCATGCCCTCCCCGGTTTTCCGCGCTCTCCATTTTTCCCCTGCTCTCCCTGTTTTCCATGCCATCCCTGTTTTTCCATTCCCTCTGGTTTTCCATGCCCTTCCCAGTTTTCCACGCCTTTTCTTGCTCCTCCTTGGAGCCAGATCCTGTGGGATCAGATCCCAGAATTCCCATATTGGACCAGCTGGGATTTATTTTATCCTGAGCCTCCTCCTGGATTCCCACCCTTGATTCCCGGCACTTCCAGACCGTTATTCCCAATCCAAAGGCTCTTTTTTTGGCGGGAATTCTTGGGAGCAGAGCCAGACCAGCTCCTTTTTCCCACTTTTCCCCCATCCCGGATCCTAGGATTCCTCCTTCCACCCTCCCAGCAATTCCCAGTTTTTCTGGACAGGGATTGGGAGCAGCAATCCTGGGAGAAGGATCTGGAGGCTGTTCCAGCTCTGATCCCACAATTCCCATGATTTTTTCTGGGAACTGTGGTGCTCATTCCCATGGATCAAGGAATGGGCTGAAGCCATTCCAGGGAAAACAGGGGATCCATCCTCTTCCCATCCTTCACTCCGGGTTTTCCTGCGGATCAGCATTCCCAGGATTCTTCGGCTTGGAGCCGCTCTCCTTCCCGAGGAACAGTCAGGGAAAGGGACATTCCCAAAGAAAGCTCTGCCGGGCACTTCCCGCCCCGTTTTCCATGGATCCCAAACACCCCCTGTGCCCTTCCCGACCCTTTTCCTGCCATTCCGATCCCCTTGGAGCAGCAGATTCCCAGCAGGATGCTCCAGAATCCCTCTTGTGCCCAAATCCATGGGCTTGGATGCAGGGAATTGCCCTGGGAGATGTTCCATGGCTTGGGATGGAATTCCAGCCAATCCCGCTCCGGCTTCCCTGGATCCATGAGGAGGGTGAGGGATGATCCCAGCCTGGAGCTGGGATAAATCCCAAATCCCGGGTCGGAGGGACAATCCCAGTGGATAAAGGCTGGAATTCCGAGGTGCCCTGCCCAAATCCCACATCCCAGGCCGGATCCCGCATGCCAGAGGCCGGGAATTGTGGGAAGAGCCAGGCTGGAGCCGGGAATGGGGGCGGGAATTGTTCCATGCCGTTGATTCTGTCTTTTGTTTCCCATTCCAAGCCTCCATGCGGAGAAGGAAAGGGGGTGAGTGAAACCGAAATTCCCGGGATTCCGCCCCTTCCTGCCAGCTCCCGCTGGGATCCGGCGGGATCCAGACTGGGGGGAGATCCTGGTATCCCGAGGGTGGCTGCTCCTGCAGCGCCTCAGGGAATTCAGACGGGAATTTGGGAATTTGGGATCGGCTCCGGTGTCCGGGAGCCGCTCCAGTAGGAATTAGAACACCTGGAATTGGAATGCCAGGGATTGGAATGCCAGGGATTGGAATGCCAGGAATTATGGGGCCGGGAGTAGGAACGGCCACGTGGGATTCTGCTGGGCGCCGGCAGAATGCTCCTGTATCCCAAAATTCCCAACCCTGCCACTCCCAGGTGTGATTCCTGCTCTGGGCTTTCCCCACAGGAATGTCCCCTGTGGGATCCTCGGGAATGACGGTGTCCAGCTTTATCCCAAAAAGCCAAAGCCTCTCCTGGCAGTTCCAGGGAGTTTATCCCGCTATTCCTGGCAGTTCCAGGCAGTTTTTCCTGCTATTCCTGGTAGATCCATGTGGATTATCCCACTGTTCCTACCCTGAGGATGTACCAGGAATGTCGTGTGAGGGCCTCAGAAAAACTGGGAAGTTTTTGGTGGAAAGGTTGGATCTGGATGGGATTGAAGGTCCCTTCCCACCCAACCCCTCCTGGGAGTTTCTGATCCAGGATTTTCTGTCCTGGTGGTTCCCATTCCGTGTTCGCCACGGAGCTGGGAATGTGGGATCAGCTCTTCCAGCAGGGATCCCGTGGGGATAGGGCAGGGAAGAAGCCGAGCAGGAATTACCATGGGAAGTGTCTGAGGGACATTCCCAACCCTTCCCTGGATCAGGCAGATCCAGAGGGGGCCACACGAGGATCCCATGGATCAGGAAAATCAGCTGGAGGTTCCCAAGGGTTGGAGATGGATCCAGGATGCTTTTCTTCCAGAAAAGATTCCAGGGAGAGCTTCCAGCACATTCCAGGGCCCGAAGGGGCTCCAGGAGAGCTAAATCTGGGATCATGGGAAGGTGTCCCATGGAATGGGATGAGCTTTAAGGTCCTTCCTACCCGAACCACACCAGGATTCCATGTCCCACAATTCCATGGACCAGCCTGGCTTCAGGAGAATTCCAGGGCTACAATTCCCACCTGGACACAGGTGGAGGTGCCCAGTCCCTCTCCCAAGGCAGGAATGTGGGATACGGATCCAGCTGGATCTGGGAAGCACCATCAGGTGGAGGTGACACGGAGCCAACGGCCCCAGCTTCCCATTCCGGGTGGGAATTCCGTAGGCTCGGCTCAAGTGGGATCCATGGAAATGAATCCATGTCCACCTCCTGCCTTTTCCCATATTGGGAGGTTCAGGATTCCAGCTGGAATTCCCGAGGGAATGGATCCACTGGGACACATCCGGGCACAGCTTGGTGTTCCCAAGGGATAAAAGTGCCAGGGTGGATCTTGGAGCTGGGAATTCCAGTCCCACTCCCCATTCCCTGAGCTCGGACACGGCCGTGGTGGCTCTGTCAGTATTCCCAATATCCGTGGGCACTGGATCCTGCCCCGGACACGGAAAGTTGGGATCATCCAGGGAGTCCATTCCACCTGGGAATATCCCAGTTTATCCCAAACAAACGCTGGATGTGCTGGAGCCGTGTGGATTCCATGGACATCTCCGTGTCCTGGGATTCCCTGGATCTCCCACCCTCCTGGCAGGACTCGGCTCATCCCAAATACCCAAAATTTGGGATGAACTTGCTGGTTAGCATCAGGCAGAGAATTCCTTGGAATGTGGGGTGGGACAGCATCCATGGAATTCCCCGGCTGAGCGGGATCAGCCCCCACAAATCCATGGAAAACCAACAGCTGGGGAGAGGAGCAGCAGGGACAATCCCTCCCTTCTCCGGGGTGAGCTGTGGGAAGGGAGCGATCCCAGGGCTGACTGCCCGGGATCAGCCGGTTTTCCTTGGATTCCAGAGAAGCTGGATGAGATCCTGGCGGCCGCCGAGCCGGCGCTGAGGGCGGAGCTGGTGGAGGCCGATTCCAGGGCGGCCACGGTGAAACAGCGCCCGACCAGCCGCAGGATCACCCCTGCGGAGATCAGCGTGAGCAGCGGGAATTCTGTGGGAATGGGGGCATGGGATGTGGGAATGGGATGGGAGAGAGCCGCGGGATCACCCCTGCGGAGATCAGCGTGAGCAGCGGGAATTCTGTGGGAATGGGGGCATGGGATGTGGGAATGGGATGGGAGAGAGCCGCAGGATCACCCCTGCGGAGATCAGCGTGAGCCAGCGGGAATTCTGCGGGAACGGGGGCGTGGGATGTGGGAATGGGATGGGAGAGAGCCGCAGGATCACCCCTGCGGAGATCAGCGTGAGCCAGCAGGATTTCCGCAGGAATGGGATTGGAATGGGATGGGAGAGTCACCCCTGCGGAGATCAGCGTGAGCCAGCGGGAATTCCGCGGGAACGGGGGCGTGGGATGTGGGAATGGGATGGGAGAGAGCCGCGGGATCACCCCTGCGGAGATCAGCGTGAGCAGCGGGAATTCTGTGGGAATGGGGGCATGGGATGTGGGAATGGGATGGGAGAGAGCCGCAGGATCACCCCTGCGGAGATCAGCGTGAGCCAGCGGGAATTCTGCGGGAACGGGGGCGTGGGATGTGGGAATGGGATGGGAGAGAGCCGCAGGATCACCCCTGCGGAGATCAGCGTGAGCCAGCAGGATTTCCGCAGGAATGGGATTGGAATGGGATGGGAGAGTCACCCCTGCAGAGATCAGTGTGAGCAGCGGGAATTCCGCGGGAACGGGGACGTGGGAATGGGATGGGAGAGTCACCCCTGCAGAGATCAGTGTGAGCAGCGGGAATTCCGCGGGAATGGGGGCGTGGGATGTGGGAATGGGATGGGAGAGAGCCACAGGATCACCCCTGCGGAGATCAGTGTGAGCCAGCAGGAATTCTGTGGGAATGGGGGCGTGGAATGGGATGGGAGAGTCACCCCTTTGAAGATCAGTGTGAGCCAGAATTCCCTGGGAATGGGGCATGGAATGTGGGAATGGGATGGGAGAGAGCCACAGGATCACCCCTGCGGAGATCAGTGTGAGCCAGCGGGGAATTCCGCAGGAATGGGGGAATGGGATGGGAATGAGATGGGAGGATCAGAGATCAGTGTGGGCCAGCGGGAATTCCCTGGGAATGTGGGAATGGGCTGGGAGAGAGCTGCAGGATCACCCCTGTGAGATCAGTGTGAGCCAGCAGGAATTCCATGGGAATGGCGGCACGGAATGGGATGGGAGGACATGGAGAGGGATGAGAGGCACTGGGGAGTGGAATTCCCAGGAACAGAGAGTGGAATTCCCAAGGAAGGAAGGAGAGGGACAGGAGCACATGGAAAGGGATGAGAAGGATCCGGAGGATCTCACTGAGGAGATCAGTGTGAGCCAGAGGGAATCCCACCAGGAATGGGGGCCTGGAATGAGGGAGAGGGATGGGAGGGAATGGAGAGTGGCATTCCCAGGAATAGGGAGTGGGATTCCTGGGAATGGAAGGAGAGGGAAGGGAGCACATGGAGAAGGATGGGAGGGAATGTGGTGCCAAGGGGAGCTGGTTCAGGAGCGGAATTCCCAGGAATGCGGAGCCTGGAGGATTCCCATCCACAGTGGGGCCTCAGCACTCCCTCGGCTCCCCAGGATCCCCACGCAGGCCTGGGAATCCGCATGGATTTCCCGGGGAAGGCTGGAAGAGCAGCTCGGGAGGAGCCTGGAGAGCCAGGCTGGATGCAGGGCTGGAATTCCGCCGGGATCCGAGAGGAAGTGCAGAGGGAGGAGGAGGAGGTGGAGAAGGAGGCTCAGGATTGTGCTGGGAATGCTGCGGGTGGGCGGCAGCTCCGGGAAAAGCAGGACAGGAGCTCCCGGAGCCATCCTCACTGGATTCCTCACTGGAGCGGGCAGGGATATGCGATGGGACCCAGGGAATTATCCCAAAGTTTGGAATTCTGGATGGAGCAGCAGGGAGGTGGAGGCGAGGAGGGTCCATCCCGCTGGGAAGAGCTCCCATTTTCCTGTGGTTGGAAGTTTGGGTGGGAATGTCAGGTCCTTCCAGCAGCATCCGGACTGGGAATTCCCTGTTTTTCCCTTCCAGTCCCTGTTTGAGCGCCAGGGAATGGCGCATCCCGGGGTCCTGGCAGGAACGGAGAAGCCCCACGTGTCCCTCCGGAAGGGAATTCCACGGACCAAGTCAGTAGGTGAGGAAAAACGCGGGAGAATCCCTTGGGAACGAGGAGGGAGGGTCCCTTCGGGATGAGGAGTGGGTGGGAAAGGCTTGACCCTTCCCAGGTCGCTCCAGCTCTTGGATTTTGTAGTATTCCATGGAATTCCATGGAATTCCCAGATCGGAGGGATGCCTGGTCCTGCTCGGAGCAGAAAGTGGGACTGGGGAATTCCAGGAGAGAACTTTGGGGGACAATTCCAGGAATTCCTGGATCGGCTCTGCCAAGGGCAGGGGGGCTCTACCACCCCCAGTGCTGGCACTGGGCATTCCCAGCGGGAGTGCCACCTCTGGAACTGGGAATGCCGGAGTTGGGGCTTAGGAGGAGCAGGACGAGGTCTGGATGAGGCACCTGGATTTGGGGGATCCTTGAGCTTATCCCAAAAGATTTCTGGAGTCTCCAATTCCAAAACTGTCTCTGGTGGGTCCTTGATTCCGTTCCCAAAGATTTCTGGTGCCACCAAACCCAAAATCCATCTGTGGGAAGTCCTTGACCCCATTCCAGAAGGGTTTTGGTGCCACCAAACCCAAACCTGGCTGTGGGAGATCCTTGATCTTGTTCCCCAAGATTTCTGGTGCCGCCAAACCCAGAATGCCTGTGGTGGATCCTTGAGCTTATCCCAAAATGTTTATGGAGTCTCCAGACCCAAAATCCATCTGTGGGATGTCCTGGACTTTGTGCCAAAGGTTTTTGGTGCCACCAACCCCAAACCAGCTGTGGTGGGTCCTGGACTTCGTCCCTAAAGATTTCTGGAGTCTCCAAACCCAAAACCGTCTGTGGTGGATCCTTGAGCTCATCCCAAAATATTTATGGAGTCTCCAAACCCAAAACCATCTCTGGTGCGTTCTTGATTCCGATCCCAAAGATTTCTGGTGTTACCAATCCCAAAATCCATTTGTAGGAAGTCCTTCACCCCATTCCAGGATTTTTGGTGCCACCAAACCCAAAATCCACCTGTGGCGGGTCCTGGACCTTGTCCCTAAAGGTGTGTGGTGCCTCCAAATCCAAACCTGGCTGTGGGATGTCCTGGACCTTGTCCCTAAAGATTTCTGGAGTCTCCAATTCCAAAACTGTCTCTGGTGGGTCCTTGATTCCGTTCCCAAAGATTTCTGGTGCCACCAAACCCAAAATCCCTCTGTGGGAAGCCCTTGACCTTGTCCCAAAGGTTTATGGTGCTGCTGAATCCAAAATCCACCTGTGGTGGGTCCTGGACCTTGTCCCTAAAGATTTATGGAGTCTTCAAACCCAAAATCCATCTGTCCCAAACCTTGTCCCAAAAGTTTATGGTGCCACCAATCCCAAACCAGCTGTGGTGCGTCCTGGACTTTGTTCCTAAAGATTTCTGGAGTCTCCAAACCCAAAACCATCTATGGTGGATCCTTGAGCTTATTCCAAAACATTTATGGAGTCTCCAAACCCAAAACCGTCTCTGGTGCATTCTTGATTCCAATCCCAAAGATTTCTGGTGTTACCAATCCCAAAATCCATTTGTAGGAAGTCCTTCACCCCATTCCAGGATTTTTGGTGCCACCAAACCCAAAATCCACCTGTGGCGGGTCCTGGACCTTGTCCCTAAAGGTGTGTGGTGCCTCCAAATCCAAACCTGGCTGTGGGATGTCCTGGACCTTGTCCCTAAAGATTTCTGGAGTCTCCAATTCCAAAACTGTCTCTGGTGGGTCCTTGATTCCGTTCCCAAAGATTTCTGGTGCCACCAAACCCAAAATCCCTCTGTGGGAAGTCCTTGACCTTGTCCCAAAGGTTTATGGTGCTGCTGAATCCAAAATCCACCTGTGGTGGGTCCTGGACCTTGTCCCTAAAGATTTGTGGAGTGTCCAAACCCAAAATCCATCTGTCCCAAACCTTGTCCCAAAAGTTTATGGTGCCACCAATCCCAAACCAGCTGTGGTGCGTCCTGGACTTTGTTCCTAAAGATTTCTGGAGTCTCCAAACCCAAAACCGTCTGTGGTGGATCCTTGAGCTTATTCCAAAACATTTATGGAGTCTCCAAACCCAAAACCGTCTCTGGTGGGTCATGGACCTTGTCCCTAAAGATTTTTGGTGCCACTGAATCCAAAACCGGCTGTGGTGGCTCCTTGATCCTGTCCAAGGCTTTTTGGTGCCACCAAACCCCAAAATCCAGCTGTGGTGGTTCCTTGAGCTTATCCCAAAATGTTTGTGGTGCCACCAAACCCTGACTTGGCTGTGGGGTGTCCTTGGCCTTGTCCCTAAAGATTTATGATGTCACCAATCCCAGAACTTTCAGTGGTGGTTCCTTGACCTTGTCCCTAAAGGTTTCTGGTTCCACCAATCCCAAAATCCGTCTGTGGGAAGTCCTTGACCCCATTCCAGAAGGTTTTTGGTGCCACCAACCCCAAAATCCGTCTGTGGGAAGTCCTTAATCCCGTTCCAGAAGGTTTTTTGTGCCACCAAATCCAAACCTGGTTGTGGTGGGTCCTGGACCTTGTCCCTAAAGGTTTTTTGTTCCACCAAACTCAAAATCCATCTGTGGGAAGTCCTTGACCCCATTCCAGAAGGTTTTTGGTTCCACCAAACTCAAAATCCATCTGTGGGAAGTCCTTGACCCCATTCCAGAAGGTTTTTGGTGCCACCAATCCCAAAATCCATCTGTGGGAAGTCCTTGACCCCATTCCAGAAGGTTTTTGGTGCCACCAATCCCAAACCTGGTTGTGGTGGGTCCTTGGATCCTGAAAAATAAAGGAAAATCGGGGGTTTCAGGGATTGTGTTGGTGCAGCTTCTCCTCTGCCGGGAATTCCATGGGAAAGACGTTCCCCAAGTCTCTGGAAGAGCTGGGATAAAAAGGGGTCGTTTGTGTGGGATGTGGAGGATGGATCCATGTGTGCACGTGGAGAAATTCCATCCCAGCATCCCAAACCTGCGGTGTCCAGAGGGGAACCGGGACTTTTATCCTGGTTTATCCCATATTTCGGTCTTGGATGTGAATCCTGCCCTGGAGGCGTTGGAATGAGGAGGATCCAGGAGATTCCCAAAGTGTGTCGGGAGTTTCTGGGAGAGAATGTTTGGGAAGAAGATTTGGAAAAGCTGTTGAAGGGCTGGTGTGCTGTGAAGAGCTGGGAATGGTTTGGAAAGGGATCTGGAGTAGGAATGGCGGCGTTATCCAGGATGGATCATCCGCTGGGAATGCATCCTTAGACAATGGGATTGTCTAAGGGGTGGAGCCAGGCTGGGAGAGCTGGGAATGTTCTCCTGGAGAGGAGAAGGATCCAGGGAGAATTCCAGCACATTCCAGGGCCTGCAGGGGCTCCAGGAGAGCTGCAGAGGGACTGGGGACAAGGGATGGACAGGACACAGGGAATGGCTCCCACTGCCAGAGGGCAGCCATGGATGGGATCTTGGCCATGAGGATGGAATGCCGGCAGTGCCTCGGGAAGGGCCCCCGAGCCCCCCTGGGCTGGGCAGGGGCTGCCAGGGATCCGTGCCGGGAGAGCCCGGGAAAAGTGGGATCAGCCCCGGGCTGGGGCCAGGGCAGCTCTGCTGGGATCGGGGCAGGGATCGGGAATGTCCTTCTGGCTCTGCCCAGCTCCTGCCAGGAGCCAGCGGGGATCGGGATCTGCTCCAGGGAATGAGCCCCGGGAAAAGAGGGAGCGGCCTCAGCCTGGCCCAGGGCAGGCCCAGCTCCCACATTTGGGATGGTTTTCCATGGAAAGGGCTCAGGCCTTGGCAGGGGCTGCCCAGGGAGCTTTGGAGTCCCATCCCTGGAGTGTCCAAGGGATTCCTGTGGGTGGCACTCGGGGCTCTGGTGGGGATCGGGCCCAGCTTGGATTTGTGACCTTGGAATTCTTTCCCAGCCTCAATAATCTGGGAATTCTGTGCTCACACCCCCGTGAAAGTTCCCAGCACATCCCGGTTATCCCTGACTTTCCCAGCAATTCCCAGCCCATGCAGCCAAACCCCCCTGGGAAAAAGGGATTTAAACCATTCCTTGAGTCTCCATCAAATCCCAGTGGGAGAATCCCTGCTCCAGGCAGGAATGGCTGCAGCTGCCTCAGCACATCCCGACCAAAAATCCAGGGAAAAATCCCACCTGGGAGCACCAGATCCATCCCCACAGCGGGACCACCCCTGGAATGGAGGGGACCCAACCCAAAGCCCAAAGCAGCTCCTGGAAGAAACCATTCCCGTGGAATTCCAGGAAAACGGGGATGGAAAAGAGGCGGAGAGGGAGGAATCGGGTGGGAATGGGGCTGGAATTAGAAGTCCTTGAGCTGTCATTCCACACCCACGGCCAGGAGCTGCGCAGTCACTTGATTCCCGGGGAAAAATCCCTGCACGGGTGAGGAAGGAGAGGGAAAAGCAGCGCTCGGATGGGGTTTTTTGGGAATAAATATTCCCTGGCATTTGCGTATTCCAGCAGCACTGCAGATTCCCAGTGAGAAAAGATCAAAAAGATTCCGGGGGAAAAAATTTCCTGGGATAAAGGTGGTTAACCCCCGGCTGGCTGGAATAAAAAGAGGGAGAAAAGATCAGAAATATTCCAGGAAAAATTCCCGGGATAAAGGTGGTTAACCTCCGGCTGGCTGGAATAAAAAGTGGGTGAAAAGATCAAAAAGATTCCTGGAAAAATTCCCTGAGAAAAAAAGCAAGGATGGGAGGAAAACGATAAAAAAAGCAGGAGGGGAGGAATATTTGGAGGAAAAAGGGAAGGAGTGGGGGGAAGGGGAGGGGAGATAATTCCTGTCAGACTTCCAAGATTTCTGCCAGCGCCATCTGCTCCGGCAGCGGAGTTAAAAACGCTCCGGAGGCTGCGGAGCTGCCATGGCTCCCGGAGAGAATTCCAGAGGGTGGAGCCGCTGCCTTGGGAGGGATGGGAGGGATTTGTGACCCCTCAGGACCACCGGGAATGCTGGCGGGGGTGGGAAGTGTCCTGGTGCTAAAGCGACATCCGGGATGGAATCCTGGAATGGTTTGGGTGGGAAGGATCCTTGAGATTCCCAAATTCCACCCCGTTCCAAGGGCAGGGACACCTCCCGCTATCCTAGGGTGCTCCAGCCTGGGCCTGGGGCATTTCCAGGGATCCAGGGCAGCCACAGCTGCTCTGGGAATCTTGGGCTGATCCTGGGTGCCAGAGGATGGAGATTCCCATCCCTGGATACCAAAAATTGGAGATTTCCATCCCTGGGTGCTACAGGACAGAAATTCCTGTCCCTGGACACAACAGGACAGAGATTCCCTTTCCTGGACACAACAGGACAGAGATTCCCTTTCCTGGACACAACAGGACAGAGATTCCCTTTCCTGGACACAACAGGACAGAGATTCCCTTTCCTGGACACAACAGGACAGAGATTCCCTTTCCTGGCAGGGGTGGATCGTGGAATCCTGGGATGGTTTGGGTGGGAATCCTGGAATGGTCTGGGGACATTAATCCCATCCCATTCCCACCCCTTCCCTGGGCAGGGACACATTCCACCATCCTGGATTTCTCCAGCCCAGCCTTGGACACTTCCCAGGATCCAGGAGCAGCCACAGCTTCTCTGGGAATTCTGTCCCATTTTAGGGATCTTTGAGGATCCTTTAGGGATCTTTTCCGAGGACAAATTCCCTTGGGAATTCCAGGAGCATCTCCAAGCTCCAGGTGCTGCAGGGATGGAGCCCAATCCCAAAATTCTCCACACCTGATCCAGCCCCCAGCATTCCAGGCTGCTCCCAGGGGATCGCTGGTGGCTTTTGTTCCCCTCTGGAGATTCCCAGGCAGAATTCCATGAAAAGTAAATAAAGCTGGGCTCTGGAGCATCCATGGTGGGAATAAACAGATCCTGCTCTTCCAAGCTCCTTGAAATTCCTGGGAGGAATTCCCCCCTCACCTGAGGTTCTGTAGGAATTTGGTCACGGCAGCTGGGATGGGGGAAGGATTTGGGCAGGAGGAGACAACAACAGCCCCGGAGTTTGGGAAAAACCTTCCCTGAACCCGGCAACTCCACTGGAATTCCAAAGGATCCGCTGGGAGCAGCTCAGCAGAGAAGGATCTGCTGGAAAACTTTGTCCCTGAGGCCGGTGGGATCTTGGGATGGACCGGGAAGAGCATTCCCGGCAGGACAGGGAGTGGTGGATCTGGGTTTGGGATCCAAGGATGGATTGGGGAGAGCATTCCCAGCAGGACAGGGAGTGCTGGATCCAGGTCTGGGATCCTCAGGACAAGAGGGACATGGAGCTCCTGGAGCAGATCCTGGAGGGATGGGAAGCTGAGGAAGGGACAAGACATGGAATTGTTGGAGCAAGTCCAGAGGAGGAACCAGGACGATCCAAGGCTGGGAGAGTTGGGATTGCCCAGCCTGCAGAAGGGAAAAAGGGAAAGATCTGGGGTGACGCAACTGTGACCTTCCAGGACCTGCAGGAGCTCCAGGAATGGCTCCCACTGCCAGAGGGCAGCCATGGATGGGATCTTGGCCATGAGGAATTCCTGGCTGGGCTGGAATTGCCAGAGCAGCTGGGGCTGCCCCTGAATCCCTGGAATGTCCAAGGAAAAGCTGGAGCAGCCTGGGACAGTGGGAGGTGTTCCTGCCCATGGAATGGGATGGAATTGGGATGGGATTTGAGGTCCTTTCCCACCCACACCATTCCATGATTTTTCCGTGGAAAGAACATCCGGTCTCTGGAGGCTGTGGAATCTCCTTCCCTGGAGGTATTCCCGATCCAGCCGGACACATCCCTGGGGAACATTCCCAACGTCATCCCCAATGGATCCTCCCCCATTCCATGGTGGCTCCAAGCTCCCTTTTCCAGGGAGCCCTGCTCAGATTCAGGGAGCAATTCCAGGACCTGGGAGCGGAGCTGCTGCCGAGGTCACATCCAGGATGACTCAGCCACTCCTTCTGGGAATGGCTGGAAAACCAAGGGATGATCCAGGAATGATCCCGCGGCTGTGGCTCAGCCGCTGCCACAGGGAGCTGCTCCAGGCCAGGAATGCCGGGTGGGAATGAACATGGAATTCCTGGGATGTGCTTTTCCGTAGTGTCCCTTCTGCTTGGCAATTCCTTGGATGTGGTTTTCCATAGTATTCCCTGAATGTGGAATTCCTTGGATGTGGTTTTCCGTAGTGCCCCTACCCCTGGCAATTCCTGGGATTTGGTTTTCCATAGTATTTCCTACCTTTGGCAATTCCTTGGATGTGGTTTTTCCATGGTATTCCCTTCATTTTGCAATTCCTTGGATTTGGTTTTCCATAGTTTTCCCTGCATTTGGCAGTTCCTCGGATGTGTTTTTTCCTTGGTATTCCCTGCATTTTGGAATTCCTTGGATGTGGTTTTTCCATGGTATTCCCTACATTTGACAATTCCTTGGGTTTGGTTTTCCACAGTATTCCCTACCTTTGTCAATTCCTGGGATGTGATTTTCCAGTGTCCCTTCCACTTGACAATTCCTCGGATGTGATTTTCCACAGTGTCCCCGCCCTCGGCAATTCCTGGGATTTGGTTTTCAAAAGTATTCCCTGAATGTGGCAATTCTTGGGACGTGCTTTTTCCGTGGTATTCCCTGCATTTGGCAATTCCTGGGATGTGGTTTTCCGTAGTGCCCCCTCCTCATTTAGGGAAAAATGGAGGAGAGCTGGATCCAAGGACTGGATGTCCCAGTGTCGCCCCTGATCCAGCAGCCACGCCCAGGGCATTCCAGAGGGAAGATCCCGCTTTCCCACTGGATTTCCTGCTCAGCTGGATACCACATTCCCAGGACAAGCGCCCCTATTCCGTGTCCTGGGGCATTCCAGGCCCAGGGATGGTGCTCAGAGCTTCCCAAATATCCCTGTGTCACCTCCCAGCCATTCCCAGAAATCTCAGAAAGGCAGGGCTGGGGGTTTTTTTGGGATCTTCCTGCTGCTCCCAGAAAGCAGGACAGGGAGTGCTGGATCCAGGTCTGGGATCCTCAGGACAAGAGGGCCATGGAGCTCCGGGAGCAGATCCTGGAGGGATGGGAAGATGAGGAAGGGACAAGACATGGAATTGTTGGAGCAAGTCCAGAGGAGGAACCAGGACAATCCAAGGCTGGGAGAGTTGGGATTGCCCAGCCTGCAGAAGGGAAAAAGGGAAAGATCTGGGGTGACCCAACTGTGACCTTCCAGGACCTGCAGGAGCTCCAGGAATGGCTCCCAGTGCCAGAGGGCAGCCAGGGATGGGATCTTGGCCATGAGGAATTCCTGGCTGGGCTGGAATTGCCAGAGCAGCTGGGGCTGCCCCTGAATCCCTGGAATGTCCAAGGAAAAGCTGGAGCAGCCTGGGACAGTGGGAGGTGTTCCTGCCCATGGAATGGGATGGAATTGGGATGGGATTTGAGGTCCTTTCCCACCCACACCATTCCATGATTTTTCTGTGGAAAGAACATCCAGTCTCTGGAAGCTGTGGAATCTCCTTCCCTGAAGGTATTCCCGATCCAGCCGGACACATCCCTGGGGAACATTCCCAACGTCATCCCCAATGGATCCTCCCCCATTCCATGGTGGCTCCAAGCTCCCTTTTCCAGGGAGCCCTGCTCAGATTCAGGGAGCAATTCCAGGACCTGGGAGCGGAGCTGCTGCCGAGGTCACATCCAGGATGACTCAGCCACTCCTTCTGGGAATGGCTGGAAAACCAAGGGATGATCTGGGAATGATCCCGCGGCTGTGGCTCAGCTGCTGCCACAGGGAGCTGCTCCAGGCCAGGAATGCTGGGTGGGAATGAACATGGAATTCCTGGGATGTGCTTTTCCGTAGTGTCCCTTCTGCTTGGCAATTCCTTGGATGTGGTTTTCCATGGTGTTCCCTGCATTTGGCAATTCCTTGGATGTGGTTTTCCATGGTGTTCCCTGCATTTGGCAATTCCTTGGATGTGGTTTTCCATAGTATTCCCTGAATGTGGAATTCCTTGGATGTGGTTTTCCGTAGTGCCCCTACCCCTGGCAATTCCTGGGATTTGGTTTTCCATAGTATTTCCTACCTTTGGCAATTCCTTGGATGTGGTTTTTCCATGGTATTCCCTTCATTTTGCAATTCCTTGGATTTGGTTTTCCATAGTTTTCCCTGCATTTGGCAGTTCCTCGGATGTGTTTTTTCCTTGGTATTCCCTGCATTTTGGAATTCCTTGGATGTGGTTTTTCCATGGTATTCCCTACATTTGACAATTCCTTGGATTTGGTTTTCCACAGTATTCCCTACCTTTGTCAATTCCTGGGATGTGATTTTCCGGTGTCCCTTCCACTTGACAATTCCTCGGATGTGATTTTCCACAGTGTCCCCGCCCTCGGCAATTCCTGGGATTTGGTTTTCAAAAGTATTCCCTGAATGTGGCAATTCTTGGGACGTGCTTTTTCCGTGGTATTCCCTGCATTTGGCAATTCCTGGGATGTGGTTTTCCGTAGTGCCCCCTCCTCATTTAGGGAAAAATGGAGGAGAGCTGGATCCAAGGACTGGATGTCCCAGTGTCGCCCCTGATCCAGCAGCCACGCCCAGGGCATTCCAGAGGGAAGATCCCGCTTTCCCACTGGATTTCCTGCTCAGCTGGATACCACATTCCCAGGACAAGCGCCCCTATTCCGTGTCCTGGGGCATTCCAGGCCCAGGGATGGTGCTCAGAGCTTCCCAAATATCCCTGTGTCACCTCCCAGCCATTCCCAGAAATCTCAGAAAGGCAGGGCTGGGGGTTTTTTTGGGATCTTCCTGCTGCTCCCAGAACATTCCACGGCTCCATCTAGTGCAGGATCCCAGATTCCCAAGGAAAAAAGGGCAAGGACGAGATCATTCTCCCAAATTCCCCCTGCTGGCCTCGGCTCCAGGATTTTAAAAAAGCTTGGGAAAGGCACATTTTCCATGGCTTTGTCCAGGCTCCCTTTGAACCCGTTCTGTGCTGCCGGTTCTTTATTCCCACGGCACATCCCCAATTCCCAAAAATAGCCCAGTTTCCAGCACGACCAACAGCATGGGATGGAATTTCAGTGCCAAATTCCTCCCTTTTGTCCCCATTGGATTCTGCCTCGGGTGGAATCGCTGACGGATTCCGGGCGGAGCTGCCAGAGCCTCTCGGTGCCACTGGAAGAGCGTTTTCCATAAAGGAAAATTCGCTCCAGAGGCCAAAAATAAAAAAAGCCCAAATCCTCTCCGGAGCCATTTGAAAGCTTGGGAAGAGCAGAGCAGGGATTGGGAAGCAGGAGTTTTCCCTAAGGACAGGTGAGCACGGCAGATCCGGGCTTGGGAATGAGGCTGGAGCTGGGGATGGAGGGAGGGAGGGAGGGAAGGAATTGTGGCGTGAATGGATTTTCGGATCACGGAATGGCTCGGGTTGGGAAGGCCCTTAATCATCCCAATCCACCCCTGATTTGTTCCTGCTTTTCCTTCCAAATCCTCGCAGTGTCTCCGAGTTTTCCCTGAAAAAGCAGGAATTCCTGCTAGACCCTGCTGGGCTCAGTCTGGCACTCGGGAACAGATGTCACCCCTCGGGAAAGCGGGAAGTGTGACGGGAGCCGCGCCCGTGCCGGTGGCACTCGGATGTCTGGCACGTTGGCGGTGGCGGCGCTTCCGTCACCGGAGCTGCTCGGGAAGGGGTGGGAACAACTCCCAGGGGAGCTGATCCCACGGGAACGTGGCTGTGGGGAGGGGAGGCTCTCATGGAATCGTGGAATGGTTGGGATTGCTGTGAGCTCAAAGCTCATCCCATTCCCAGCCTTTCCATGGGACACCTTCCACTATCCCAGGTTGCTCCAACCCGGCCTTGGGCGCTTCCAGGGATCCGGGGGCAGCCACGGCTTTCCTGGGAATTCTGGCTGGTTCCTCCAGTCTCGGAGCTTCCACTGGAAGTTGCTCCAAGCCTTTTCCAGTGAGGCTTGGAAAGAGGAAAAGTCTCAGGAGCAAAGTGGGGTGGGAGGAACAATCCCCGCCACTTCCCAGTTTGTCCCGGTTTGTCCCAGTCTGGGAATTCTCTGGGAATGTCCTTTTCACTGCTCTCCTTGTTTTCCAAGGGAAGACAAGAAACTCATCCCTGGTTCCATAGTTTTCCTTGTTTTCCAGAGACAACAAATTCATCCCTGACTTCACTTCTGTCCTTGTTTTCCTTGGGAAGACAAGAAATTCATCCCAGATTCCATAGTTTTCCTTGTTTTCCAGGTGGAAGATGAGGAACTCATCCTGACTTTTTTCTTTTCCTTGTTTTCCATGTGCAGACCAGAAACTAATCCCTGATTCCATTTCTCTCCTTGTTTTCCAGGTGGAAGATGGGAAACTTCTCCCTGACTCCACTCTTTTCCTCGTTTTCCAGGTGGGAGACCAGAATCTCATCCCTGACTTTGCTCTTTTCCATGTTTTCCAGGTGGAGACAACAAATTCATCCCTGGCTCCATTTCTCTCCTTGTTTTCCCAGTGGAGACAAGGAGCTCATCCCTGACTCTGCTGTTTTCTGTGGAAAGACAAGAAACTCATCCCTGATTCCATTGTTTTCCTTGTTTTCCAAGTGGAGACCAAAAATCCCATCCCTGACTTTAGTTCTCCTTGTTTTCCAGGGAAAGACAAGAAACTTCTCCCTGATTCCATTCTTTTCCTTGTTTTCCAGGTGGAGAACAGAAACTCAGCCCTGACTTTGCCCTTTTCCTTGTTTTCCGTGTGGAGATGTGAAGCTTCTCCTTGACTCCAGTTCTCTCCTTCTTTTCCAAAGAATTCATCCCTGACTTTGTTCTTTTCCTTCTTCCAGGGGAAGACGAGAAACTCCTCCCCTGACTTTACTTCTCATTTTCCAGCTGGACACCAGAAACTCATCCCTGATTCCATTGTTTCCCTTGCTTTCCAGATGGAGACCAAAAACTCATCCCTGTCTTTAGTTCTCCTTGTTTTCCAGGGAAAGACAAGAAACTTCTCCCTGATTCCATTATTTTCCTCGTTTTCCAGGCGGAGACCAGAAACTCATCCCCTCTCCCCTGTTTTCCTTGGGAAGACAAGAAACTCATTCCTGATTTCATCGTTTCCCTTGTTTTCCAGACGGAGACCAAAATCTCATCCCTGACTTTAGTTCTCCTCCTTTTCCAGGTGGAAGATGGGAAACTTCTCCCTGACTCCACTCTTTTCCTCGTTTTCCAGCCGGAGACCAGAATCTCACCCCCGACTCCCCCGTTCTCCTTGTTTTCCAGGAGAAGACGAGAAACTGGCCGCGTCCTTGCTGGACGGGAAATTCCCGCGGAGCACCTCCATGACGGACACGGTCCGGGAAGGCCACGGGATCCCCCCTCCCCCGCAGACCGCCCCTACCGCCCCTCCCCCGCCCCCCTCCCCCTATTACTTCGACACCGGCCCCCCTCCGTCCTTCTCGCCGCCGCCGCCGCCGGGCCGCGCCTACGACACCATCAGGTCCAGCTTTAAGCCGGGCTTAGAAGCCAAACTGCACGGGCTGCCGCAGGTGCTGAGCGCGGCCGAGATGTACGACCAGGCCAGGGGCTCCATGCCCTACCCCGAGCGGCAGAAGAGGGCCCGCTCCATGATAATCCTCCAGGATTCCTCCCACCTCCCCGTGGAACCCACCGAGATCCCGCGGCCCGGCCCGGCGGTGACGCCTCCGGAGAAGCTCAAGAGGAAGGGCCGGGTCATCGACAACCCCTACGCCAACATGGGCCAGTTCAACGTGAGCCTCTTCGCCCCCACCAAGCCGCAGAGGAAGAAGAGTCCCCTGGTCAAGCAGCTCCAGGTGGAGGACGCCCAGGAACGGGCGGCCTTGGCCATCACCGGCGGCTACTCCTCCCGGGAGCCGTCCCCCACGCGTCGGAGCCACCGCCTGGACTACCAGCACCACCCCGGCATCGCTCAGGTGGAAGCCGCCGGCCTCCCCTTCGCCACCGCCATCGCCGCCGGCGTCATGAAGGACCGGGACCGGCGGCTGGACGAGAGGAGGAAATCCACGGTGTTCCTGTCGGTGGGAGCCATCGAGGGGCCGGCGCCGGGCGGCAGCGAGATGCCGTCGCTGCAGCAGTCGCGCTCCATCGACGAGCGGCTCCTGGGCAGCCGGGATGTCCTCCTGCCGTCCCCCGTGTCAGCTTTAAAGCCATTAATCAGCAGCTCCTCCTCGACCTTCATCCACCCCCTGACGGGAAAGCCCCTGGATCCCAACTCGCCCCTGGCGCTGGCGCTGGCCGCAAGGGAACGGGCGCTGTCCACTCAAGTCCCATCCCGGTCGCCCACCCCGATCCACAGCCCCGACTCGGACAGAGCCGCGCCCCTGTTTGTGGACATCCAAACCAAAGAACCGGACAGGGGGGACTTGGAGAGCTTGGTGTCCCCCGCCTACTCCCCCGGAGGGAAGGCGGTGATGGCGGCCGACGCCGGCGCTCTGACCCCCACCAAGAGCCCCTGGGGGACTCCGACCACCCTGCGGAAGGAGCCCGAGGTGCGAGCGGAGACGCCGGGCAAGGAGGAGAAGAAACCCGAGGACAAGAAGTCCATGATCATCAGCATCGTGGACACGTCGCAGCAGAAGACCGCCGGCCTCATCATGGTCCACGCCACCAGTAATGGTCAAGACGAGATAGGCCTGGAGATCAAAGAGGAGAGCCCGGCCGTGCCCGAGGTCTGCGCCGAGCCGGCCGAGTCCCCCAAGGCCGAGCCCCAGCCCAGCCCCGTGGGGAAGCCGCCGGCCAGCCCGGCCTCGGAGAAGGCGCTGGGCCAGGGCAGCTCGGAGGAGGAGGTGGAGCCCTACACGGTGACCCTCCCGCCGGCCCAGCTGTCCTCCAGCGACGAGGAGACCCGCGAGGAGCTGGCCAAGATCGGGCTGGTGCCGCCCCCGGACGAATTCGCCAACGGGGTGCTGGTGACCACCCCCGGCACCCCCGTGAGCCACCTGGCCGCGCCCGGCGCGCCGTCCCTGCCCGCGGCAGCAGTAGCACCTTCTCCCCCCGGCGCGACACCCTCAGGGAAGCCCTCGGACGCCCCCGCGGCCCCGGAGTCGGCGGCGGACTCGGGAGTGGAAGAGGTGGACACCAGGAGCTCCAGCGACCACCACCTGGAGACCACGAGCACCATCTCCACGGTCTCCAGCATGTCCACGCTGTCCTCGGAGAGCGGCGAGCCCACCGACACCTACACGTCCTTCGCCGACGGCCAAACTTTTCTACTCGAGAAGCCACCAGTGCCTCCAAAGCCCAAACTCAAGTCCCAGCTCAGCAAGGGGCCGGTTACTTTCAGGGACCCACTTTTGAAGCAGTCTTCGGACAGCGAGCTCATCTCCCAGCACCACGCGGCCACGCTGGCGGCCACCAGCGCGGCCCGGCCACGCTACCTCTTTCAGAGAAGGTCCAAGCTATGGGGGGACCCCATGGAGAGCAGGCCCGGCCACGGGGCCGAAGAGGACAAACCAACTGTGATCAGCGAGCTGAGCTCCCGCCTCCAGCAGCTCAACAAGGACACGCGCTCCTTGGGCGAGGAACCGGCCGGCTCCGCCCTGGATCCCGGCAAGAAGTCGCCGGTGGTGGCCGCACGGTAAGAGCCGGGCGTGGCCGGGGCGGGGCCGGGGCGGGTGGCGCTGCTGAGGAGCCGGATGTGGCTTTGAGGGACATCGCGGAGCTTTGGGAGCTCGGTGGAGGGGCCGGAATGTCCGTGGGAGTTGTGGGATGGGCTCCCGGCGCGCCGTGGCTGTGGCTGCTCCCCTCGCTCCGCCCTTCCCGCTGCTCCGTGTCCTCCCCTCCCCGTGGTGACAATGGCGATGCTGTGGTGACAATGGCGATGGTCAGGTGACAGTGGTGATGCCGTGGAAACAATGACGATGTGACAATGACAATGCTGTGGTGACAATGACAATGTGGTGACAATGGGGACGCTGTGGTGACAATGATGATGCCGTGGTGACAATGACGATGTCATGACGACAATGCTGTGGTGACAGTGATGATGTCGTGACAGCGACGATGCTGTGGTGACAATGACGATGTCATGGCGACGCTGCTGTGGTGACAATGACGCTGCCGTAACAGTGACGATGCTGTGGTGACCATGACGATACCGTGGTGACAATGACGACATTGTGGTGGCAGTGATGATGCCGTGATGGCAATGCTGTGGTGACAGTGACGATGTGGTGACAATGACGATGCCATGGTGACAATGCTGTGGTGACAATGACGGCACTGTGGTGGCAATGACGATGTTGTGGTGATGATGACAATGCTGTGGTGACAATGACAATGTGGTGACAATGGGGACGCTGTGGTGACAATGATGATGCCGTGGTGACAATGACGATGTCATGACGACAATGCTGTGGTGACAGTGACGATGTCGTGACAGCGACGATGCCGTGGTGACCATGACGATACCGTGGTGACAATGACGACATTGTGGTGGCAGTGATGATGCCGTGATGGCAATGCTGTGGTGACAGTGACGATGTGGTGACAATGACGATGCCATGGTGACAATGCTGTGGTGACAATGACGGCACTGTGGTGGCAATGATGATGTTGTGGTGATGATGACAATGCTGTGGTGCCAATGCTATGGTGACAATGACGATGTGGTGACAATGATGATCCCATGGTGACAATGCTGTGGTGACAATGACAACGCTGAGGTGACAATGCTGTGGTGGCAATGTCGAGTCCTGGCTCACCCCCTCCGTGATCTCTCCTGGCCAAGCACCAAGGATGGAGTTTTCCGGGGCTTTTCCATTTCTGAGGATCCCCAGGTGTTGTCCCACTCAGGAGGTGACAGAGGTGGCCCATGGCACACCCTGGTTGGGACATGGTGGCACCAACGCCACCCTGGTTCTGCCTCACCCACCCGACCCTAAAAGGATCCCAAACCTTCCACATCAGAGCCCAAACCCTTAAAAAGTTTGGGAATATTAAATCCCAGCAGGAAGTGACCCAAAATTCCGAGTCTTGCCCTGCCTTTTCAGGCGCGGCCCCACAGAGCCGCCATGAGCCGGTGTCACCCGGTGTCACCTGGTGTCACCTGTGGGTGCCAGGGCTCAGCGAGGTGCCAGGAGCTTTGGATCAGGGGCAGCCCTTCCCATGGGAAAAGCTTTTCCAACCAAACCAAAACCATCCTGGCCACGGCTGCTCCCGGCACGTGGCGCTGGTGCAGGAGGTGACATTCCAGGCGGTGGCCTTGGGGACAAAGTGTCCTGGAGCATGCCGGAGTCACTGTGGCCTATCCCAGCAGATCCAAACTGGGAATACTGGGAGGAGATCCAGGGATGTCTCCCTGCCCCAGGGTGTCATTCCCTACGGAGCCAGGTGTCACCCGAGGTCCCCTCCCTCATCCCGAGCCGAGGCCGTTCGGGGATCCTCTGGAATTGAGGCTGTGCCCATCTCCAGCAGCGCCGGAATTTTGGGAATTCTGGGCTTTTACAAGCCCTTTTACCAGGATCCCACGCTGGTTTGGGATTCCCTGCTGGGAATCCTCTGGCTCCCGGTGCCATCAGAATGTCCCTTTCCATGTCCCCATCCCTTCCATCCGTGTCCATCCAATCTCCCGGTTTTCCCCCGGAGCAATTTCACCGATTTCAAGGATCAGCCCTTCTCCATCCTCTCTTCCTGCCTTCCCTGCAATCCCTGCAATTCCCAGGGCTCCATGCCCTGCTCATCCAGCCCCCGGAGCCTCCTGTTTTCCCGCACATCCCGTCCTCACCCCCCGCCGGAATCCGGCCCTTCCAGCCATCCCGCAGAGTCCCACATTCCCGGTTTTTTCCCTTTTGGGAAAGTCACGGCCTTTCATCTCTCGAGTTTTGGGATGTCAAAGGCTTGAAACATTTCCCGGGAAGCCGATGGGGAATGGAATTTTTAATGATGGCAGCCACTCTCCTGCATTGTCCGAGTTCTCCTGGTTTTTTTATGGAATTGCTGTGAACTCAGGGAATAATGGGAGCAGAGTTAGGTAAGAGGAGGTGACCCAGTTTGGGACGCGTTTTCCAGGCTCTGGAATTGTCCAGAGAAGGGAAGTGTCACCTGAATGTCCCTCAGGAGCGGCCGGGAGCCAGAGGCGGCCTGGAATACCGCAGGGATGGGGACAGGGCGGTGGCCTGGAATTCTGCAGGGATGGGGACACTGAGGTGACCTGGAGTCCCCAGAAGGACACGGAGGGGTCTTGGAATTCCACAAGGAACAGGGACACTGAGGTGACCTGGAGTTCCACAGGGATGGGGACAGGGAGGTGGCCTGGAGTCCCCAAAGGGGATGATGAGGTGTCCTGGAATCTGGGAATGGGGACACTGAGGTGGCCTGGAGTTCCAGAGGGACAGGGACACCAATGTTCCCATACCTGATGCCCCCCAGCCCTTCCAGCAGCTCTGGATCCATGGGATTGGTGGAGTGGCTGCCACTCAGGAATCATCCCGGAATTCCTCCCTCCCCACATTCATCCTGAATTCCCAGCAATTCCGTGCAAGCTCAGGGAATTCCCTGCTCCCGAGCAGTCCCCGGCGCCTTTCCCTGACCGATCCCTGTGGGAATGCTCCCTGGGAACCCCGGGAAGCCATGATCCATGGCTTCTTCCCGAGCTCTAACTGCGGCTCTGTCTCCCCCCAAGCCGGGCGTCCACGGAAGGACCTTTGAGCCGAGGGACTGGGAAAGAGCCCAAGGAATTCTGACACTGGGAACGTCAGGTCACAGTTCAGGCCACTGACGGTGACAATCCCGGGACCAGGGACGCCCGGGACGGTGACAATGGCAGCGGAGCAAGGGGACAACTCCCTTCATCCGTGGTGGCCCTTGGTGGCCATGTCCAAGAGCAGCTTCCTCGTGTTTAATCCAAAACCCTGGAATTGTTGAGGTTGGAAAATCCCTCTGATCCCTCCGGGTCCAACCATTCCCAGCACTGCCCCGTGTCCCAAAGTGCCACATCCACACGGCTTTTTAATCCCACCGGGAATTGGGGTTCCACCCCTTCCCTGGGCATCCCATTCCAGCGCTTCATCAACTTCTCGGGAAGGAATTTTCCCAAAAATCCAACTTCACCTCGTGGTGATCCCCTCTTGATCCCTGCCCCGGCTGGAATTCCTGTCCAGGATTCCTGGAGCGGTGGCGGGATCCTGGAAAAGCCCAGGATCCTGGGAAAACCCCGCTGAGCCGCGGGAGAGGCTGGGGATGTGCCGGAGCCGCTCCCGCTGCCGGGAGCCGCGCGAGGCCGAGCGCGTTCCGCGTGTGACATCCGTGTCCCCAATAAAGCTGACGGTGACCGTGACAGGTGTGTGTGTGTCATTGGGGACACGGCCATTCCCGGTATTTTGGGAGCCATGTTCCATGCCTGGAACCAGCTCTGGCTCTGGATTCACGGCTCCAGCGCTCCAGGCGGCATTCCCGCAAAATTGCCGCAACATTCCCGTCCCGTGTCCCCGCCCAGCCCTGCCAGGCTCCCGCCATCCATAATCCCAATTGGATCCATCTTCCCAACCTCTGGGACTCACCAGGAGCATCCCAAACATGCCAAAAAGCTTTTGTCTTCTCCAACCGATTGATCACGGTTTAATTCCCAGGAATTTGGGATGTGGAGGGCCCAGGATTTGTCCAGGTCATTCCCAGCTAGAGCTTTGTATTTTCCTCTGGAATTTGGAAGGAGGCTCCAAGTCCAGAACTGTGCGAGCTTTGCCCATCCCAAGGGTTTTTCCAGTTAAATCCCAGCCACAGATTTCCCAGAGTTTTCCTTGGCATTGATAAATCTCCAAGGCAGATTCCAGGAGAGTTCCAAGGTTTTGGGGCTCCGGAGCCAGGCCAGGGGGAGCTTTTCCAAAGGGACCTGGCTCCTGGGGACTTCCAGGAACATCCCATTGGTCCTGGTTGGGGGCTCTGGATCCAAGCTCAGGGAAGCTTTGCCAAGGACTCCCAATGATTCCCCAGGAGAATTCCAAATGTCCCAGTTTGGGGCTCTGGATCTGAGCTAAAGGGAGCTTTTCCAACGGGTTCTGGGGACTCCCAGGAACATCCCAAATGTCCTATTTTGAGGCTCTGGATCCAGATTCGGGGGAACTTTTCCAAGGAGTTCTGGCCCCTGGGGACTTCCAGGAGCATCCCAAGTGTCCCAGTTTGGAGCTCTGGATCTGAGGGAAACTTTTCCAAGGGGTTTTTTTTTCGTGTCTTTGCTCGTGCCTTTGTTTCTCTTTAACCCCAAAAAGGCTCCTGGGAAGCAGAATTCGAGCTTCCAAAGGGAGCATTTCTGGTGCTGCTCTGCAATTCCATGAATTCCTTTGTATTCCCACAGATCTGAGGGAGAAGGAGAAGAAACTTGAGCCCTTTGGGGTTTTAGTTCCTTTTAGGGTAAAACTGCCTCTTTTTCTCTGATCCTAAATGAATTCCGTGTCCCGGAAATGGTGTCACACCCCAGCAAAAGCTTGGGAAAGCACCCCCTGTTTCCTTGTAGGCCTGGGGGCTTTCCTGGGGAAATTCCCCTGGGAAGCAGGGATTTGGGATGAAAATTGAGCAAATTGGCTGTGGGGAGGGAAGGAGAAGGGGGATTGGGATCGCTGAGCGAGGGAGGGTGGGAATAGAGGGATTTGTGTGGCACAGAGGGGTGGGGATGAGGTGGCCACTTCTGGAGAGGAGGTGGCCAAGTTTAGGGAGGAGGAGGGGGCCAGGATTGGGAAGAGGTGACAAGGATTGGGAAAGAGGTGAGAAGGATTGGGAAAGAGTGGCCAGGATTGGAAAGAGGTGAGAAGGATTGGGAAGGAGGTGGCCAGGATTGGGAAGGAGGTGGCCAGGATTGGGAAGGAGGTGGCCAGGATTGGGAAGAGGTGGCCAGGATTGGGAAGGAGGTGGCCAGGATTGGGAAGGAGCTGGCCAGGATTGGGAAGGAGGTGGCCAAGTTGGGGTAGGAAGTGACCAGGATTTAGGAGGAGGAGGTGGCCCATTTGGAGAGTAGGTGGCCAGGACTGAGGAGCAGGTGGCCAAGTTTGGGAAGGAGGTGGCCAGGATTGGGAAGGAGGTGGCAAAGTTTGGGAATGAAGTGGCCAGGATTGATTGGGATGGAGATTCCAGGATTGGGATGGAGATGACCAGAGTTGGGATGGAGATGATCAGAGTTGGGATGGAGATTCCAGGACTGGGATAGAGATGACCAGGATTGGGACAGAGGTGACCAGGATTGGGAATGAGTTGGCCAGGATTGGGAATGAGGTGGCCAGGACTGGGAATGAGGTGGCCAGGGCTGGGATGGAGGTGGCCACCCTGCCGACGGCCACAACCCCTCTGTTCTCCACCCTGCCTCCCACAGGGCTCCATGGATTCCACTTCCCATGGGAAGAGGCTTCTCCAGGGGTCCCCAGGCACAGTGGGATCCCCTGGATCCCCTCTCCTCCGGGTTTCCATGGAATTTCCCCAGGCTCTCAAAGGCTGGGGACCTTCCCCACCAGCAGAGCCTTGGGACAGCTCAGGGAGGTTGAGCCGTGGAAAACCAGGAATTCTGGGGGGCTGCATTGAGAGGACCCTTCCAGCCCCTGATCCCAGATGATCCCGGGGTGCCGCGGGATCTGGGAAGGGTTTGGTGCCTACAAGGAGACAGGGTCCCAGCACGTGTCCTGTCCCGGTGTCACCGTGTCCCCGCGTCACCGCTCTGCTGGCTTCTCCCATCCCAGCATCACCCATCACCCTCATCCCAAGGAAAAGGGCTTTTTGGGAAGTCTGCGAAGGGCAGTGAGGGGTGCCTGGAGCTCCACGGGATGAGCTCCAGGTCCTGAAGGAGCCTCCGAGTGGGAAGAGTGGAAGTGTCCCCATGTTCCCATCAAACTGGGGTTTGTCACCTTTTCCTTGAGGTGGGAATCACGGAAAAAGGGTTTTTCCTTGGAGAAATCCAGAGGGATCCGTTCCAGGAGTAGTTCAGGGAAGGAGGGAGCTCCGGATGTTCTGCAGGATCTCTCACGGGAAGAGATTGGCTTGGGAAGGCCCAGGGGCAACACTGGAGGAATTGGGAATTTTCCTATGGATTCCAGCCTGGAATTCCCTTTTCCTGCCAGGATCAGAGAAGGAAAAAGGGAATTTTAGTTATGACATCCCTGACCCTGCCAGAGCTCCCTGCTGGAGCTCCCCGGATGCTGGGATTGCTCCGGATTGTCCCTGCTCCATGACAGGCCAGGACAGAGCTCACGGAAAAATCCCAATCCCAAAACCGCTCCGGACAAATCCCAGCTGGAGCCTGAGACCCCCTTGGGTCTCCTCCCCGTCCCTGCTCCGGCCTGGGCCCCTTGGGATGTTTTTCCCAAGGGATAACCACGCGTCCTTCCCAAAAATTCCCAAATCCACATTCCCGAATGTTCCCAGACTCTGCTCCAATGGCAGCTCCCAACTTTTGGCATTTCCGAGGTGTCCCTGCTCCCGGCACAGCTCCGGCATTTCCTGCCTGTTCCACTGCAGAAAGGGTTAAAACTGGGAATAATCCAGGGGTTTTGGGGCTGCCATTCCAAACCTGGAAGCTCCTGGTCCTTATCCAGGTGGGATGAGGCCATTCCCTCCTTCCCAGCAGCACAGCCCAGGGATCCCGGGGAACTTCCACAGGTTATTCCCTCTGGGAATCCCCGGGAACATCCCGTGGCCTTTGGGGGTGGCCGATGGCACCGTCACTGTCACCAGCCCCGGGGGGACATGGAAAAACTTGGGAATTTTGTGTCGGCTGCTCGGTGTTGTTTTGGCTGTGGGGCATTTTTCTCATGCATTTGTTGTTTCCTTCCTTTCCCAAATCCCTGCCTTGCCCAAATCCCTCTTTCCGATGTCCCTGCCTTTCCCAAATCCCCCTCCTTCCCAAATCCCTGCCTTTCCCACATTCCTCTTTCCCAAATCCCTGCATTTCCCTGCCTTTCCCAAATCCCTCCTCCTCCCCAAATCCCTCCATTTCCCATTTCCCTATCTTTCCCAAATTCCTCTCTTTCACAAATCCCCGTTCTTTCCCAAATCCCTCTCCTTCCCAAATCCCTGCATTTCCCATTTGCCTTTCCCGAATTCCTCTTTCCCATTTCCCTGCCTTTCCCATTTGCCTGCCTTACCCAAATCCCTGCCTTCCCCAAATTCCTCTCTTTCCCAAATCCCCACATTTCCCATTTCCCTACCTTTCCCAATTTCCTCTTTCCCGTTTCCCTACCTTTCCCTAATTCCTCTCTTTCCCATTTCCCTGCTCCTTCCCAAATCCTTGCCCTTCCTAAATCCCTGCATTTCCCAAATCCCTGCATTTCCCAAATCCCTGCTCCTTTCCCAAATCCCTCCCCCCGTTCCCTCTTTTCCCAGCCCTCCCAGCAGCTCTGTCGCTGTCCAACCCTCCAGGCTTTGGCTGAATCCATGCAATTCCCACCGCCCCGTTCCTGGCCGGCCACGCCCTCACCCGTCCCCCGGGAACCATCCCGATCTGCCCCCAATTCCCATTCCTCCATTCCCCCATTCCCAATCCCCCCCCTGTCCCCAAACCCAGCTGGGGGTCTCCACTCAGGGAACACCAAGGCCGGATCGATTCCCGCGGTTCTCCCAGCCCCGAATCCCTCGGGATCGACGTCCGGTGGCTTCTTTTCCGTGTGGCGCTTCCCGGACCGGAGCTAACATTTCTCTCATTGCCTCTTTTCCTGCTTCCATGTGCATGTCCCGCTGCTCTGTCCTAGATCCGCCTCTGGCCTCCGGAGGGTGGGCGAGTTGTGTAAGTGAGCACGTTCCCATTCCATAGCTCCATCCCACCGGGAATGTCCCATTCCTCACCTGTCTCTTCCCTTCCCCGCCGCGGCCCCGCTCCCGCCGGTGTTCCCGAGGTTTTGGGAGGCTCCCGGAGGGAGCGGCGCCGGCTGCGGGATGTGCGCGTCCCTCGGGAGCATGGCCCTGTCCCTGTGCTGTGGTGGCGTGTCCGGCTCTTCCCGCTGGTGTTCCTGCTGAGGAAATTCCCGTCGGGATCCCGGGGCGTTGGGGCCGCGGGGTGGGAGATCCCGGAGCGGCTCGGTCCTCCGGGAAGGGTGGGAGAGACAGCAGGACGGGGGAAAGGATCCCAGGAAAGGTGGGGGAGATTCCAAGAAAGGTGGGAAAGACCCCAGAAGGATGGAAAAGATCCCAGGAAGGGAGGGAATGACACCAGGAAAGGTGGGAAGAGAAAAGGACAGCAAGAAAGGTGGGAGAGACCCCCAAGAAAAGTGGGAAAGGATCACAGGAAAGGTGGGAAAACACCAGGAAAGGTGGGAAAAGAAAAGGACACCAGGAAAGGTGGGAGAGACCCCAAAAAAAGTGGGAAAGAATCCCAGGAAAGGTGAGAAAACCCCAGGAAAGGCAGGAAAATACCTCAGGAAGTGTAGGGAAGAACACCAGGAAGGGTGAGAAAGGATCCCAGGAAGGGTGGGAGAGGTCTCAAGGATGTTGGAAGAGACTCCAAGAAAAGTGGGAGAGATCCCAGATAAAGTAGGGAGAGACCCCAGGAAAGGTGGGAAAAGGATCCCAGGAAAGGTAGGAGAGATTCCAAGAAAAGTGGAAAACACCCCAGAAGGATGGAAAAGATCCCGGGAAGGGAGGGAAGAACAGAAAAGGTGGGAGAGACCCCAGGAAAAGTGGGAAAGGATCCCAGAAAAGACACCAGGAAAGGCAGGAGAACCCCAGGAAGGGTGAGAGACATCCCAGAAAGGGTGGGAGGGAATTCAGGAAGGGTGGGAAAGACCCCAGGAAGGGGGAAAGGACCCCAGGAAAAGTGGGAAAGTACCTCAGGAATGGTGAGAAAGACCCCAGGAAGGGGGAAAGGACCCCAGGAAAGGTGGGAAAGACCCCAGGAATGGTGGGAGAGATTCTGGGGAAGGTGGAGAAGACCCTGGGAAGGACACTGGGAAGGGGGGCAGAGCATCCCCATTCCAGTCCCAGCAAACCATGGATGCACCAGGATCCATCCGTGGTTCCCCAGGGTGGGGGGTCCCAGGTCCCCCTCTGGAGCAAAAAATTCCATGAGACAGAGGAGGGAGCTCCTGGGACCTGCTCCATCCCAATCCCCCTGGGAAGTCACCCGAGGCCACAGCAGGAGGATTGGGATCCAGGGATTCCCCTTCTGCCAGCAATGATTCCAGGATATCCCAGTGGCTTCCAGGAGCTCGGGAAGGACTCCCCAGGCTGGGATGGGGCGGCAGCAGCAGGATCCCGGGAAAAGCTGTTCCCACTGCAGCTCCCTTGGGCTGGAAGGGGCAACCCGTGGTGTTGGGAGGGCCGGAGAATTCCCCCTGGGAATTTCCCAGCGTGCATGGCCGGCTCTGTGCTCCTGGTTGTGCTTCCTCCGTGTTGTCCCCGTGTCCCGTCCTCGTGTCCCGTTCCGTGTGCGGAGCTCCGGCTCCATCCGTGTCCCGGCTCCCGGAGCCGTTCCCGGTTGATTTTTCCTTGTCCTTTTCTGCCAAGCGCTGAATTCCCGAGGCCGCCGCCCCGTCCCGGGAGAGCGGCGCCGGATCCCGACGCTCCGGGAATGCCGGGGGCCGCGTTCCCGCTTTCCCGACGGCTGCTGGATGCCATTCCCGGGGATTTGCTCTGCTCCCGGGTGGGGCAGAGGCGTGGGGTGCTCGGAAGCTCCCGCCCTGCTCCGGATCTTTCTGGGAACACCCGGAGCGGGGTCGTTCCCGAGGCTCCTCTCGGCCGTGGGGGGCTCATGCCATCGGATCCAGCCGTGGATTCATTCCCTCAATCCTGGCACCCGTGTCACGGAAATTTGGGATATCTCGGGGACACCAGGGGGGAACTGTCCCCTGGCACTGGGGGCACTTGGATCATCCTATGCATCATTCCAGGGTTTATTCCAGGACTCATCCCGAGATTCCTCCCTAGGCTCACCCCAAGGTTTATCCCAAGATTCCTTCCAGTGCTCTTCCCTGGGCTCATCCCAAGATTCTTCCCAGGGCTCATCCTGGGGCTCATCCCAGGATTCCTCCCAGCTCATCCCAAAGCTCATCCCAGGGCTCATCCTGAGGTGTATCCCAGGATTCCTCCCAGTGCTCTTCCCTGGGCTCATCCCAAGGTTCATCCCAAGATTCCTCCCTAGGCTCGTCCCAGGGCTCATCCCAAGGTTCATCCCAAGATTCCTCCCAGTGCTCTTCCCTGGGCTCATCCCAAGGTTCATCCCGAGGTTCCTCCCAGTGCTCTTCCCTGGGCTCATCCCAAGGTTCATCCCGAGGTTCCTCCCAGTGCTCTTCCCTGGGCTCATCCCAAGGTTCATCCCGAGGTTCCTCCCAGTGCTCTTCCCTGGGCTCATCCCAAGGTTCATCCCAAGGTTCCTGCCAGGGCTCATCCCGAGGTTCCTCCCAGGGCTCTTCCCTGGGCTCATCCCAAGATTCCTCCCAGGGCTCATCCTGGGGCTCATCCCAAGGTTCATCCCAAGATTCCTCCCAGGGCTCTTCTCTGGGCTCATCCCAAGGTTCATCCCGAGGTTCCTGCCAGGGCTCTTCCCTGGGCTCATCCCAAGGTTCATCCCAAGATTCCTCCCAGGGCTCTTCCCTGGGCTCATCCCACAGCTGCCAGGTTCAGGACAGCAGGAATTCCGTGTCCTGCTCCCGGATCCTTTGGGATGGCCATGTCCCATCCACCGGAGTGACCGGGATCAGGAAAACTTCGGACAGTGTTTGATCCTTTCCCGGAATCCCTACCCAGCTCCCAGTATCCATGCCTGGTTCCCAGTATCCCTGCCCAGTTCCCAGAATCCCTGTCCAGTTCCCAGGAAAAGCCAGGGGTGGGATTAGGGTTAGGACTGGGATCGGGATCAGGGTTGGGATTGGGGTCAGGATCAGAGTTAGGGTTGGGACCAGGGCCTGGATCAAGGTTAGGATTAGGATTGGGATCGGGATCCAGATCAGGGTTAGGATCACCTGTGAATTGGGATCAGGATTAGGGTCAAGTTTAGGATCAGGGTTAAAGTTAGGGTCAGGTTTAGGGTTAGGACCAGGATCAAAATCAGGATCAGGGTTGAGGTTAATTCAGAGTCAAGGCTGGGGTCAGAGTTAGGATCAGGGTTAGGGTCAGGGTCAGGGTTAGGGTCAGGGTTAGGGTTGGGATCAGGGTTAGGATCAGGGTCAGGGTTGGGATCAAGGTCAGAGTTAGGATCAGGGTCAGGGTTAGGATCAGGGTTGGGATCAGGGTTAGGATCAGGGTTAGGATCGGGGTTAGGATCGGGGTCAGGGTTGGGATCAGGGTCAGATTCAGGACTAAGATCAGAGTCAGCATCAGGGTCCGGGTTAGGATCGGGATTAGGGACAGAGTCAAGGCTGGGATCAGGTTTGCACTTGGGATCAGGGTCCGGGTTAGGACCGGGATTAGGGACAGAGTCAAGGCTGGGATCAGGGTCAGGTCGGGATCAAGATCAGGTTAGGATTAGGGTTAGGCTCAGGGTCAGGGCTATGTTTGGGATCAGCACTGGAGGAAGGTCCATCAAAAGGAAGGAAGATCCGTAGGATCCATTGGAAGGAAGATCTCAGGAAGATCCCTAGGAAGGTTGGGAAAAGGTCCTTGGGAATGTTGGAAAAGCCTCCACTGGAATGTTGGGGAAAACCCCACGGGAAGGTCAGAGGAGATCTGTGGGAGGTCACAGGAAGATCCATGAGGAGGTCAGGAAATGTCCATAGGAAAGTTGGGAAGATCCATTGGGAGCTTGGATGGAAGATCCGTAGGAAGACTGGGAAAATGTCCATAGGAAGACTGGAAGAGGATTTGGAAGAAGATCCGTAGGAAGGCTGGGAACAGGTCCACGCCAAGGCTGGGGCGTGGTCACAGCCCCGTTGGAAGCTGCAATGGGAATTGTGGGAGACAATTCCAAGGGTCTGAGAGCCACCACGGAACACTGGAGCAGCCTCACCAAGGAACAGGGAACGATCCAAACGATCCCAGGAATGATTCGAGCCATCCCAGGAATGATCCCAGCCATCCCAGGAACGATCCAAATGATCCCAGGAATGATTCCAGCCATCCCAGGAGTGATCCAAATGATCCCAGCCATGCCAGGAACAATCCAAACAATCCCAGCAGTGATCCCAGCCATCCCAGGAACAATTCCAGAGATCTCGGGAACAATCCAGATTATCCCAGGAACAATCCGAATAATTGCAGGAAAGATCCCAGCGATCCCAGGAACAATCCAAATGATCCCAGGACATCCAGCTTTTCCCTGTCAGAGCTTCCCAAAGGTGATTCCTTCTCTGCTGTGCCAGGGAAGCAGAAAAACGGGAATTATCAGGAATGCGGCACGTCCTGTGGATCTTCAGCCACGTTCAGCTCATCCCTCTGGAGCCATGGATTTATGGGATCCTTGGAGCTCATCAACATTCCCAAAACCAGGAGGTGGCAATGGAGGCAGTGGTGGATCCCAGCAGCGTTCCAGAGTGTCCCGGTTTTCCAGGAGGGAGCTGAGATGGGAGGCCGAGCAGGGAAACTGAGGCACCGGGATGCAGGAAGTTTATGGGATAGTTCTGAGGACAAGTGGAGTGGCAGGGATGGGATGGGATGGGATGGGATGGGATGGGATGGGATGGGATGGGCCAGAGCAGAGGACTCTGATTTTCTGGGATTCATCCAGGTGTCAGATCCCTTTCCTTTCCCACTCCCTGTCCCTCCCACGGGGACCATGGCAGGATGGGGACAATGCCAAGGGGACAGCAGCGCTTTGAGGAGCTTTGTCCCCATCCAAGATTCCCACGGTGGCACAGCCAGGGGGTCCCACATGTCCCAGCGCCAAGGGGACACCGGCCCGGCCACCCCTGGGCTGCTCACGCCACCCTGGCCACCCGGTGACCGTCACCAGGGGTGTCCAGAGGGTCCCTCCATCCCGGGAAAACGCTGGAAGGGTCCCTCTTATCCCAGCTGTTCTCCGCTGGGTCGCTCCCATTCCATGCGGGATCAGCACGGGGGGGGGACGGGGCGGGACGAGGGACAAGGTCCTGGTCCCCAGGGCTGGGGACACTTGGGGGGCGCAGAGCCGTGCCAGGAGGGCAGGGCCGGCCGGGAATCCCCACCCTGGAGGCGCTGCCGGAATCTTTGGGACATCCCGCCGGGATATCCCACCCCCCCCCCACCCCCCACC
>NW_024525190.1:108895-119953 GCF_017590135.1 Pyrgilauda ruficollis
CCCCCCCCCCGTCTCCCCGCTCTCTCCGCAGACTTTTCAGTAGTTTAGGAGAGCTCAGCACCATTTCCCAGCGCAGCTCCGGCACCACCTTCACCGTGCGGCCCGGCAGCCGCTACCCCGTCACCCGCCGCACGCCCAGCCCCGTCAAACCCGCGGCGCTGGAGCGGCCCGAGCCCCTCAGCACCGTCCGGCCCTACGGCCTGACGCCCCCCACCATCCTCAAATCCTCCAGCCTCTCCATCCCCCACGAGCCCAAGGAAGTTCGCTTCGTGGTCCGCAGCGTCAGCGCCCGCAGCCGCTCCCCGTCGCCGTCGCCGTCGCCGTCGCCGGGGCTGCACACGCTGCACCCGCCGCGGCCCTTCATGCAGAAGCCGCTGCACCTGTGGAACAAGTACGACGTGGGGGACTGGCTGGAGAGCATCAACCTGGTGGAGCACCGGGACAAGTTCGAGGACCACGAGATCGAGGGCACGCACCTGCCCGCCCTGACCAAGGAGGACTTCGTGGAGTTGGGGGTGACCCGCGTGGGGCACCGCATGAACATCGAGCGGGCGCTCAAGCAGCTGGTGGACAGCTGACCGCGTCCCGAGCCGCCGTGGGAAGGGCGGGGCGGCATTCCCAAGCCAAGAAAACCCACTCGGATTCTCCTGCTCCTTCTCCGAGCGCTGCACTGAGGGTGCGGGGCCGCCCCCCGGCTCCCGCCCCGGCCCCGCGCCGCCCCCGGCCCAGGAATGTTGCATGAAATTCCTCCTCGTTCCCGTTCTCCCGGAGAGTCTGGCCTGGACAGCGCTCCGCCCCGGCGGTGGCACCGGGGACACCCGGGGGTGGCACCTCGGGGGGCGACACGGCCTGGAGCCCCCCGAGCCGCCGGGTGGCACCCCCCGGGTGGCCCCGCCAGGCTCAGAGGTGGCCCAAGACGCTGAGAAGTCCCAGGTGACCCTGCCGGAGGTGGCCCCAGGTCCTGACACCCGCCAGGTGTCCCCGGCAGGGTCAGAGGTGGCCCCGGGTCCTGACACCCCCCAGGTGACCCTGCCGGGAGGTGGCCCCAGGTCCTGACACCCCCCAGGTGTCCCCGGCAGGGTCACAGTTGTCCCTGCCAGGCTTGGAGGTGGCCCAAGGTCCTGAACCCCCCCAGGTGTCCCTGCCAGGGGGTGGCACCAGGTCCTGGACCCCTCCGAGTGTCCCTGGCAGGGTCAGAATTGTCCCTGCCGGGGGTGGCCCCGGCTCCCCCCCAGGTGTCCCCCAGGTGTCCCCCAGGTGTCCCCGTCGGGCTCGGAGGCGGCGGCTCCCGGAGAAAGGAAGGAAGGAAAGGAGGAAGGAAAGGAGGAAGGAAAGGAGAGAGGAAGCAAGGAAGGAAGGAAGGAAGGGCCGGGAAGGCTCCAGCGGCGGCCGTGCTACCCCGAGCCGTGCCAGGCCGTGCCAGAAGAGCCCCCCCGCCAGGCGGACCCCCCCGGACTCTGAGCTGCTGCCCCGGCCGGGTGAGAGGGAGCGAGGAGCGCATGGATCGAAGCATGTTTGGGAATGTCGGGAGGCTGGGGGGGGGGGGAGAAACCCCCCACAAAAAAAAAAAACCCTTCCGGCCCCCCCAAAATCCTGCTCATCCCTCGTTTTGCATCTTTTTAAGCAGCTCTATATTTGGAAAGAGAGAATATCTATATATCTATATCTCCAGAGCTATAGCCACCTGATTTTTTGTTAGGATTTTCCTAAAAAAATTCCTATCTCTGGACTGGAGGAGACGCTCCCGGGACGCCCGTGGCTCGCGGGAGTTTTTAAGCGACTGAATGAATGTGAAAAAGTCTTTTTAAACACATCACAACAAACCCTAAAATCCCCCCCCACCCCCACCCCGAAACAGCTCCTTTCGGGCGCTCTGGATTTGTAAAGATTCAGAGAAATCACAAAAACACACACACACACACAAAAAAAAACTTAAAAAAAAAAACAAAAAAAAAAAAAAACCAAACTTGCGTTTTGGGACACACCGAGTCTTCCAGGCACACAGCAGGGAGGTCCCCGGGGGTCGTGTCCCCACTTTTGGGGGTCCCAGGGCTGGTGGTGGCCGCGGGGACGATGCCCGGGGGAGGGGGCGCTGCCGGGACCCCGCCCCCCGCGGCGGTGTCCCCAGCGCCACCCGCGTGTCCCCCGGGCTGGGGGCGAGCCCGGCTGGCCGGGAGGGGAGGGCTCGGTGGTCCCAAAAGCCGAGGCCCCCAGGAAGGCATTAAAAAAAAAAAACAAAAAAACTCTTCTGGTGCTAAGAGGGGAGGACAGGGAGCTCCGTCCTGACCCTCAACATCTCCGAACCTTTCCGTCCTTGCCAGGGAAAAGGGCCCGGAGCTCCCCCGGGGTGTCCCCAGGATGTCCCCTGTCCTATGTCGGGGTACCAGGACCTCCCCGAGATGTCCCCTGCCCTGTGCCAGGGCACCGGGATGTCCCCGAGATGTCCCCTGCCCTGTGACAGGGCACAGGGGTGTCCCCGAGATGTCCCCTGCCCTGTGTCAGGGCTCTGGGAACTCTCTGGGATGTCCCCTGCCCTGTTCCAGGCACCGGGGTGTCCCCGGGATGTCCCCTGCCCTGTGGATGTCCCCTGCCCTGTGACAGGGCACCAGGATGTCCCCGGGATGTCCCCTGCCCTGTGCCAGGGCTCTGGGAACTCTCTGGGATGTCCCCTGCCCTGTTCCAGGCACCGGGGTGTCCCCAGGAGGGTCCCCGCTGCCATCTCCTTGTCCCCGAGCCCTCACCCCCGTGGCGACACCCGCCGTTCTCCGGAAGCCACCGGGGGCGCGTGGCCTGTCCCCGTCCCCGGCTGCCACCCCCGCTGTCCCACCCGGGAACGGGGAAGGGCCCGGAGCCGACCCGGTGGGCGACGAGCCGGGAAAAAAAATCCCGGGAAAAAAAATCCCGGGAAAAAAAATCCCGGGAAAAAAAACCCGCCGGGCTCGGCGAGCCCGGAGCCGTCCCGGGCCCTCCCTGCGCCACCGCGGTGCCACCGCGCCCGCCGGGTGTCCCCTGCCCAGCTCAGGTCCTGCCCTCGGCCGTGTCCCCGCAGCCCCCGCGAGCCAGCGCCCGTGTCCCCAGACCTGCGCTGGCAGCCCCGCTGTGTCACCAAGTGTCACCCGCGCCCCCCAGATCCTCCGTGCCAGCCCCCCCACGGTCACTGCCCCGCGATCCGCCCTCAGCCCAGCCCCGCCCTGTGCCCTGCCACCGGGACCCCAAATCCAGCCCACCTGTACCCCAAATCCATCCCACCCACATCCCCCAAATCCAGCCCACCTGTACCCCAAATCCATCCCACCCACATCCCCCAAATCCAGCCCACCCGTACCCCAAATCCATCTCACCCACATCCCCCAAATCCATCCCACCCTTATCCCCAAATCCATCCCATCCTTATTCCCAAATCCATCCCATCCTTATCCCCAAATCCAGCCCACCTTATCCCCAAACCCATCCCACCCGTACCCCCAAATCCATCCCACCCTTATCCCAAATCCAGCCCCACCCTGTGCAGTCTCCCCCAAATCCATCTCACCCGTACCCCAAATCCATCCCACCCCCCTCACGGGCCGGTGCCCCCCGGCCCTGTGCCCCCGCTGTGTCCGGCATTCCCGGGACGCTCTGGGCACAGGGACAGGCTGGCAGCCCCCACCCCAAATCCGATCCCAGATCCCATCCCAAATCCTATCCCACGTCCCACCCCAAATCCCATCCCAGACCCCACCCCAGACAATCCCGTGCCCCCCTCCTGTGCCTCCCCTGTCCCCTCTGTCCCCTCTGTCCCTCCGCCACCTCCCGCTGCTGTCCCGAGCCCCGCCGCACATCCCGGGGAGCTCCCGGTCCCTCCGCATCCCGCCGGGAATGTCGCACGCGGGAATGTCGCATGCGGGAATGTCGCACGCGGGAATGTCGCACGGCGGAATGTCGCGTGCCGGAATGTCGCACGCGGGAATGTCGCACGGCGGAATGTCGCGTGTCGGAATGTCGCACGGCGGGCGGAGCGCGTGCCCGGTGGCGCGGGCTCCTTCCCCAGCTGCGGGACTGGGGAATTCCCGGGAATTCCTCTGGCTGTCCCTTCCCGGGGCCGCTCGCCTGGGGGATCCCCGTGGGGACGCGCCCGCGGCTGTTTCAGCCGCGCCACCCCGCGCCTGGCACCTGGCTGTCCCCGCCTTGGGGACACGGGGGTCCCCTCGCGAGCGCTCGGCTCGCACGGCCCTGCACGGCCACCGCTGCTCCCGGCTGGGCCACCCGCGTCCCCTTGGTGCTGGCCCTCGGCACGTCCTGGCACTGCCCAGCCTGGCGGGCACTGCCCAGCCTGACCCCAGCCTGGCACTGCCCAGCCTGACCCCAGCCTGGCACTGCCCAGCCTGACCCCAGCCTGGCATTGCCCAGCCTGCCTGGCACTGACCACTCTGCCTGACCACCCTGACCCCAGCCTGGCACTGCCCAGCCTGGCGGGCACTGCCCAGCCTGACCCCAGCCTGGCATTGCCCAGCCTGCCTGGCACTGCCCAGCCTGCCTGACCCCAGCCTGGCACTGCCCAGCCTGCCTGCCACTGCCCACCCGGCCTGACCACTCTGACCACCCTGCCTGGCCACACTGGCCACTCTGCCTGACCACCCTGACCCCTCCCTGGCACTGACCACCCTGACTGGCACTACCCAGCCTGTCTGGCCGCACTGACCACCCTGACCCCAGCCTGGCACTGCCCAGCCTGCCAGACCACCCTGCCTGGCACTGTCCACCCTGCCAGACACTGACCACCCTGACCCTGGCTACCCCTGCCTGGCCACTCCAGCCTGACACTGACCACTCTGCTTGGCCACCCTGACCACCCCTGCCTGGCACTGCCCATCCTGTCTGACCACCCTGGCTGGCGCTGCCCACCCTGCCTGGCCGCACTGCCCATCCTGCCTGGCACTGCCCACCCTGCCCGACCACCCTGCCCACCGCTGCCTGCCCACCCCTGCCTGGCACTGCCCTCCCTGTCCCTCCCTGTCCCTCCCTCCCCACTGCCCGCAGCCCCCGGCAGCCCCCGGCGCTCTCGGTGTCCCCTGGGTGGCACCGGTGTCCCGGTGTCCCCGCGCGGAGCCCCCCGGTGTCCCCTCGGGCTCGAGGGCTCCGCCGGGCGCTCCCCGCGGCTCCACGGGCGCGGGTGGAAGGTGACAGTGGTGGCCTGAGCGCGGGCAGCCCGGCGCCGTCCCGCCGGGTGTCCCCGGGTCTCCGCCCCTTCCGCAGCTGTTTTTTGGGGCACACCGAGACGGAGACCCCCGCCCGCGGCCGCCTCTCGCCGCGAGAGGCCGAACCCGCGGAGCGCCACCGCTCCGCTCAAGCTCGCTCTGGGACCGGAGAGCTGCGCGCCTTCTCGCCATTTCGGAGGAGCCTTCCTCCCTCTCCCTCCTCCTCCTCCTCGTCCTCCTCCGCGCCCCCCGAGGGCGGAAATGGCGGTGCCCGCTCCGCGCCCGCGGAGCCGCGGCCGTGCCCGCCCGGCACCCCCAGCTCCCGCTGAAGCAGCTGCAGCCGTACCTGTGTTGGCGAACACTGAGTGTCACCCGCGCCGCGGGGACACCACGGCTCGTCCCAGTCAGGCCCCACGCCAGAGAAGGCGACTTCCACCCGCGCTGCCCGTCCCGCGAGCGCCCGGGGCTGCCACCAAGCTGCCGCTGTGTCCCCGCAGCCCCTCGTCCTGCTGTCCCTGTCCCCTGTCCCGTTTATCCCTGTCCCGTTTATCCCTTGTCCCCTGTCCCGTTTATCCCTGTCCCGTTTATCCCTTGTCCCTTGTCCCGTTTACCCCTGTCCCGTTTATCCCTGTCCCGTTTATCCTTTGTCCCGTTTGTCCCTTCCCGTTTATCCCTGTCCCCTTGTCCCGTTTATCCCTGTCCCCAGTCCCTCTCATCCTTTGTCTCCTGTGCCACTCATCCTTGTCCCCCTGTCCCGTTTATCCCTGTCCCGTTTACCCCTTCCCGTTTATCCCAGTTCCCTTGTCCCGTTTGTCCCTGTCCCGTTTGTCCTTGTCCCCAGCCTCCCTCATCCTTTGTCCCCTGTGCCACTCATCCCTGCCCCCCAGTCCCGTTTATCCCTGTCCCGTTTGTCCCTGTCCCCAGTCCCTCTCATCCTTTGTCCCCCGTGTCACTCATCCCTGTACCCCTGTCCTGTTTATCCCTGTCTCCTTGTCCCGTTTATCCCTGTCCCGTTTATCCCTGTCCCCAGTCCCTCTCATCCTTTGTCCCCCGTGTCACTCATCCCTGTACCCCTGTCCTGTTTATCCCTGTCCCCTGTACCACTCATCCCTGTCCCCTTGTCCCGTTTGTCCCTGTCCCCTTGTCCCGTTTATCCCTGTACCGTTTGTCCCTGTCCCCAGTCCCTCTCATCCTTCGTCCCCTGTGTCACTCATCCTGTCCCTGCCCCGCTCATCCCCATTCCGTTCATTCCTGTCCCATTGTCCCGTTTGTCCTTGTCGCCTGCCCCACTCATCCTTGCCTCCGTGCCATTCATCCCTGTCCCCCCGCCCGCCCATCCCTGTCCCCTGTGCCACTCGTCCCTGTCTCCTGTTCAGGTCATTCCTGTCCCCCCGCCCCGCCCATCCCTGTCCCCTACCCTCGTCATTTCTGTCCCCTGCCCTCGTCATTTCTGTCCCCTGCCCTCGTCATTTCTGTCCTGTCCTGCCCATTTCTGTCCCCCGCCCTGCCCACCCCTGTCCCCTGCGCTGCCCACCCCTGTCCCCTGCCCATCCCTGTCGCCCTCATTTCCCACCCCTGTCCCCTGTCCTGCCCATCCCTGTCCCCTGTCCTGCCCACCCCTGCCCAGCCCTGTCCCCTGCGCTGTCCACCCCTGTCCCCTGCCCATCCCTGTCGCCCTCATTTCCCATCCCTGTCCCCTGTCCTGCCCATCCCTGTCCCCTGTCCTGCCCACCCCTGCCCAGCCCTGTCCCCTGCGCTGTCACGGGGATGTGGCAGAGCAGGACAAGGGACTTCCCAAAGGCCATCAGGGTCCCCGGGTGAACTGGCTTCGCCTGGGGCGGCCCCTCCAGCCGCCAGCACAGACCCCCGGTGTCCCCCCCGTGTCCCCGGGTGTCCCTCTGCACCCCCAGCCTGTGCCCCGCGGTGCCACCGGCTCCGGGGTGGCCCCGTGCCCGCAGCCAGGGTCACCCACCCGGTGCCACCACGGGACCCCACGGTGCCCCCGGGCCGCGGGCCGGTGCCGTGGCCGTTCCCAAAGCGCTGCCGTCCCCTTCCCGCGGGGACGGAGCGATTCCTGGTGTCCCCAGCTCCTGTCCCCGCTCCGGCCACGCCGCTGGCCCGCTCCGGACATCTCCAGAGCCTTTGGAAAAGCCATCCAGGAGAAGGCAGAGCGGGAGTCCAGCTGACCCCTGAGCCCGGCCCCTCGGCCGTGCTGATCCCTGGGTCACACTGACCCCTCGGCCATGCCAGGCCATCGGCCGTGCTGACCCCTGGGTCACACTGACCCCTCGGCCATGCCAGGCCATCGCCCCTGTCCCAGCAGTGTCCCCAGCTCACACCAAGCATATATTTTATTGAAAGACCAAGTGGGTGACAACGGCGTGGGGACAGCCGGGGTGGCACAGTGGCTCGGGGGCTCCTCTGGCTGCTGAGTACAGATAAATACCGGGACATCGAGCGGGTGGCGATATAGTCACGATAGCGCTGGGCGACAGGGCCGAAGCGAGGGACCACCAGGCACAGCAGTGAGGAGGGGGCGGCCCCGGGACCCCCCCGGGGCCCGAGCTCGGTGGCGGGGGGGGGACAGCCGGGGACACCGACACGAGGGGCAGCACACCCGGGGCGGGGGGGCAGCTCACCCCTGGGTCACACTGACCCCTCGGTCGCCCCCGGCTCTGCCAACCCCTGGGTCACACTGACCCCTCGGTCACAACAACACATCGGCCATGCCAAACCTTTGGCCACGCTGACCCCTTGGCCATGCCAATCCCGGGGTCACGCTGACCCCTCGGCCACGCCAACCCATCGGCTGTGCCGACCCCTCGGCCACATTGACCCCTTGGCCACGCCAACCCCTTGGCCGTGCCAACCCCTCGGCCATGCCGTGGCCACGCCAACCCATTGGCCAGGCTGGCCCCTTGACCACACTGACCCCTTGGCCATGCCAAGCCATTGGCCGTGCCAAACCCTTGGTCAGCCCTCAGACCCATGGACCCCTCAGCCGCACTGACCCCTAAGCTGTGCTGACCCTTTAAGCACCCTTGGCCCTTGGCCATGCCAAGCCCTTGGCCATGCCAACCCATCAGCCATGCTGAGCCCTCGGCCGTGCTGAGCCCTTGGCCACACCAGTCCATTGGCTGTGCCAAGTCCTTGACCACGCCTCAGCCCTTTGGCCATGCCAGCCCCTCGGCCGTGCCGACCCCTTGACCACCCCTTGGCCCTTTGGCCATGCCGACCTGTCGGCCATGTTGATCCCTTGGCCATGCCAACCCATTGGCCATGTTGATCCCTTGGCCATGCCAACCCATCGGCCGTGCCGACCCTTTGACCACCCCTTGGCCACGCCAACCCCTTGGCCATGCCAATCCACTGGCCGTGTTGACCACTTGGCCATGCCAACCCATTGGCCGTGCCAAGCCCTTGACTACCCCTTGGCCACGCCAGCCCATTGGCCATGATGACCCCTTGACCACGCCAACCCCTTGGCCACGCCAACCCCTTGGCCATGCCAATCCCTTGGCTGTGCCAACCCATTGGCCGTGCCAAGGCTTGACCACTCCCTTGGCCACGCCAACCGTCGGCCACGCCAACCCCTTGACCATGCCAAGCCTTGACCACTCCCTTGGCCATGCCAACCCATTGGCCGTGCCAAGCCCTTGGCCACCCTTCGGCCACGCCAACCCCTCGGCCGTGCTGGCCCTTTGAGCACCGCTTGGCCTCTTGGCCACGCCGCCCCCTTGACCATGGCTCGGCCACGCCAACCCCTCGGCCGTGCCGCCCCGGCCACGCCGCCCCCGGCCACGCCGCCCCGGGCCGCGGCGGTTACTGTGATTCCTCTCATGGCTTCTCCACCACTCGGGTTTTTCCGCTGTACAAAGGGAGACACTTTTCCTTTTCTTTTCCCCCCGCTTCCAAAGGGGTTTTTTCCCCCCAAGCTGTCGATATTTTTTCCGTTGTCCAGCCCGGCGCCATCGCCCCCCTCCATCCGCCCGTCCGTACCCCCGAGTGTGACAAAGAGCAGAAGCCCCTCGGGTCACTCAGCCCCCGGGGGACGACGGCCCCGCCAGCCCCACGCGTGGCGGGGCCGCTGTCCGGCCACGCCCTCACTGCCCATGCATGTGCCACGCCCTCACGCCCGCTGCATGTGCACAGCCCGGCCCCGCCACACTCTCGGTTCCGCCCCCCAGCCGGACTCACCTGTGGGTTTTCGTTCCGTTTTTAATTTCCCAGGGTCAGTTTGACTTCACCCTTAATTTTGTATGGATTTTCGGAGGAGCTTTCTCCTTCTCCGGAGTCACGGAGGTGCGGCCATTCGCCTCCCGCCCTTGACGTTGTGATACACATCCCCCACAGAGATCTATGTTTCTTATATTATATTATTATTATTAATTATTATTATTATTATGTAATAAATTTATAAGAAAGCTCCGCCTGCTCCTGTGGTCGCTCAGATCCCGCGGTGGTCCCGGACCCACGCAAGGGGGGACAATGGGAGCCCCCCAGGGACAGAGCCCGCTGGGTGAATTTTGGGGTGTCCCCGTTGAATTTTGGGATGTTCCTGGCTGAAATTTGCGATGTCCCCGTTGAATTTTGGGGTGTTCGCAGCTGAACTTTGGGATGTTCCCGGCTGAAATTTGAGATGCCCTGGATGAGTTTTGGGGTGCCCCTGGTTGAATTTTGGGATATTCCCAGCTGAAATTTGAGATGCCCCGGGTGAATTTTGGGGTGTCCTTGGCTGAATTTTGGGGTGTCCTTGAGTGAGATTTGGGGTGTCCCTGGATGAGTTTTGGGGTGTCCCTGGGTAAATTTTGGGGTGCTCCTGGATGAGTCGCTTTGGGATGTTCCCGGCTGAAATTTGAGATGCCCTGGATGAGTTTTGGGGTGCCCCTGGTTGAATTTTGGGATATTCCCAGCTGAAATTTGAGATGCCCCGGGTGAATTTTGGGGTGTCCTTGGCTGAATTTTGGGGTGTCCTTGAGTGAGATTTGGGGTGTCCCTGGATGAGTTTTGGGGTGTCCCTGGGTAAATTTTGGGGTGCTCCTGGATGAGTCGTGGGGTGTTCCTGGATGAGTTTTGGGGTGTTCTCCGTTGAATTTTAGGATGTCCTGGCTGAATTTTGGGGTACCCCAGTTTAATTTTGGGATATTCCCAGATGAAATTTGAGGTGCTCCTCAGATTTTGGGGTGGACGAATTTTGGGTGGGATGGATGGGATGGATTTTGGGGTGTCCCTGGGTGAGATTTGGGGTGTTCCTGGATGAGTTTTGGGGTGTTCCTGGATAAGTTTTGGGGTGTTCCTGGATGAGATATGGGATGTCCATGTTAAAATTTGGTCTTTCTTTACTGAATTTTGGGGTGTCCCTGGGTGAATTTTGGGGTGTCCCTGGATGAGATTTAGGGTGCCCTGGCTGCCACAGGTGCCACACCAATGGCACGATGCCACTGTCCCGTGTCACACCGCCAGCAGGTCCCGGCCACCCGCTGGTGTCCCCAGTGCCAGGACAGGGGAGGACCCTCGTGGGGCACGGCCAAGGGACAAAGGGACAAGGGAAGGGGAGGGGGGTCCCCACTTTTCTGGGTGTCCCCAATCACCTGGGTGTCCACCCTGGATGTCCCCAGCATTGTCCCAGCAGTGTCCCCACCAGTGTCCCCAACACTGACCCCACCAGTGTCCCCAACACTGACCCCAACACTGTCCCCAACAACTGTCGCAGCACTGTCCCACCCCTGTCCCCAGCACTGTCCCCACCCTGTCCCACCCCTGTCCCCACCAGTGTCCCCAACACTGACCCTGACACTGTCCCCAACAACTGTCACAGCACTGTCCCACTCCTGTCCCCGCCCCTGTCCCCACCCTGTCCCGCCCCCGTCCCCACCCCGTC
>NW_024525190.1:120068-123122 GCF_017590135.1 Pyrgilauda ruficollis
CCTCCCCGGACCCCCCCCGTGCCCCCAAAGCCGCGGGCCCGCTGCCCCCCGGGCTGGCCGTGCTCATGCAGGGGGGGCTGCTCGGGCCGTGTCACCCCCCCGCTGGGCTGGGTCACCCCCCGAGGGGACCCCCGCACCCCCGAGAGGCGAAGGGGGCGTGCGGAGGGGCCAGAGACCCTGGGGTCACACAGAGAGTCCCTGGGGGTGACCCTGAGTCCCGGGGTGATCCCAAGTCCCTGGGGTCACACAGAGTCCCTGGGGGTGACAGAGAGTCCCTGGGGTGACACTGAGTCCCTAAGGGTCACACACAGAGTCCCTGCGGTCACACAGAGTCCCTAAGGGTGACACTGAGTCCCTAAGGGTGACACCAAGCCCCCGGGGGTGACACAGAGTCCCTGGAGTGACCCCAAGTCCCTGGGGTGACACAGAGTCCCTAAGGGTGACCCTGAGTCCCTGGGGGTGACCCTGAGTCCCTGGGGGGACACAGAGTCCCTGGGGTTGACCCTAAGTCCCTGGGGGTGACCCTGAGTCCCTGGGGTGACACAGAGTCCCTAAGGGTGACCCTGAGTCCCTGGGGGTGACCCTGAGTCCCTGGGGTGACACAGAGTCCCTAAGGGTGACCCTGAGTCCCTGGGGGTGACCCTGAGTCCCTGGGGTGACACAGAGTCCCTAAGGGTGACCCTGAGTCCCTGGGGGTGACCCTGAGTCCCTGGGGTGACACAGAGTCCCTAAGGGTGACCCTGAGTCCCTGGGGGTGACCCTGAGTCCCTGGGGTGACACAGAGTCCCTAAGGGTGACCCTGAGTCCCTGGGGGTGACCCTGAGTCCCTGGGGTGACACAGAGTCCCTAAGGGTGACCCTGAGTCCCTGGGGGTGACCCTGAGTCCCTGGGGTGACACAGAGTCCCTAAGGGTGACCCTGAGTCCCTGGGGGTGACCCTGAGTCCCTGGGGTGACACAGAGTCCCTAAGGGTGACCCTGAGTCCCTGGGGGTGACCCTGAGTCCCTGGGGTGACACAGAGTCCCTAAGGGTGACCCTGAGTCCCTGGGGGTGACCCTGAGTCCCTGGGGTGACACAGAGTCCCTAAGGGTGACCCTGAGTCCCTGGGGGTGACCCTGAGTCCCTGGGGTGACACAGAGTCCCTAAGGGTGACCCTGAGTCCCTGGGGGTGACCCTGAGTCCCTGGGGTGACACAGAGTCCCTAAGGGTGACCCTGAGTCCCTGGGGGTGACCCTGAGTCCCTGGGGTGACACAGAGTCCCTAAGGGTGACCCTGAGTCCCTGGGGGTGACCCTGAGTCCCTGGGGTGACACAGAGTCCCTAAGGGTGACCCTGAGTCCCTGGGGGTGACCCTGAGTCCCTGGGGTGACACAGAGTCCCTAAGGGTGACCCTGAGTCCCTGGGGGTGACCCTGAGTCCCGGGGGTGACACAGAGTCCCTAAGGGTGACCCTGAGTCCCTGGGGGTGACCCTAAGTCCGTGGGGGTCACACAGAGTGCCGGGGTGACCCCAAGTCCCTGGGGGTGGCCCCGAGTGCCGGGGTGGCAGGGACCCTACTCCAGGTAGATGTCCTCTGTGGGGCAGGCGTACTCCAGGTGCTCCTGGTAATATTCCTGAAACGCTCGGCTGGGGGGCACGGGTGGGGAGGGGGCGTCAGCGAGGGCAGGGGGCACAGAGCGGCACCCCCAGACCCACCGAGAGGGGCTGGTACCCCCAGAGCTGGCACAGCCGGACGGTCCCTTGGGGTGCCCCTGGGTGGGATGAGGGTCCCTTGGAATATCCCTGGCAGGGCGCGGGGCACTTGGGGTGTCCCTGGCAGGGCGGGGGTGTCCCTTGGGGTGTCCCTGAATGGGGCGGGGGTGTCCCTTGGGGTGCCCCTGGATGGGGTGAGGGTCCTTTGGGGTGCCCCTGGCAGGGTAGGGGTGTCCCTTGGGGTGTCCTTAGGTGGGGTGAGGGTCCTTTGGGGTGTTCCTGGGCAGAGTAAGGGGTCCCCCAGGGTGTCCCTAGCAGAGTGGAGGTCCCTTGGGGCACCCCTGGCAGGGTGGGGGTGTCCCTTAATGGGATGAGGGTCCCTCGGGGTGCCTCTGGCAGGGTGGGGGTGTCCCTTGAGGTGTCCCTGGATGGGGTGGGGGTCCCTCAGGGTGCCCCTGGGCAGAGTGGGGGTGTCCCTTGGGGTGTCCCTGGATGGGGTGGGTGCCCCTCAGGGTGCCCCTGGATGGGGTAGGGGTCCTTTGGGTTGTTCCTGGGTAGGGTGGGGGTCCCTCAGGGTGCCTCTGGCAGGGTGGGGATCCCTTGGGGCGCCCCTGGGCAGAGTGGGGGTGTCCCTTGGGGTGTCCCTGGATGGAGTGGGGGTCCCTTGGGGTGCCCCTGGCAGGGTGGGGGTCCCTCGGGGTGCCCCTGGGGGCGGGGGGCTCACCAGCTGTTCCGGGGGTGGCACCCACAGAAGGAGATGTTCTTCATCTGGAAGAAGTGGCTGCAGCGCTCGAACTGCGGCGGGACGGGCACAGGAGGGGCTGGGTCAGCTCTGGGGGCCCAGAGCCCCCCAAAATCTGTGCCCCCCTCAGCATCGGCCCCCAAACACACAGCCCCGCACAGCCTGCACCTGCTGGGCACCCCCAAATCTGCTGCACTCACCTCCAGACCCCTGAGCCCCCCAAACCCACCCTGGACATTCCTCCTGTCCTGGTCACCCCCAAACCCCGACTCCTGAGCCCCCCAAACCCACCCTGGACATTCCTCCTGTCCTGGTCACCCCAAACCCCAACCCCTGAGCCCCTCATTACCTCCTTTCCCCCCCCCCCCCCCCCCCCCACCCCCCCACGCCCCCCGTGCCCCCTGTCCCTGTCCCCCGTGCCCTGCCCGCTGACCTCGTGCTCGGGGCTGTACTCGGTGACGCTCAGGATGAGTTTGATGCCCTGCAGTGTCACCTCCAGGTCACAGCTGGCCGGGGGCCGCAGGTGCACCGTCAGCTTCCGCGTGGTGGCGATCTGGGGACAGCGGGGACGGCGGGCGGCCGGCAAGGGGACAATGGCAAGGGGAAAAGGAGAAAATACTTGT
>NW_024525191.1:0-1513 GCF_017590135.1 Pyrgilauda ruficollis
GCCCTTCCCGACGGCCGCGCTCACGTTCCCGACATTCGCGACATTCGTGACACCCGTGACGCCCGGGGCCGCGTTCGGGGCCGGATTTGGGGCGAAAAGCGGCGGATTCGGGGCCGCGTTGGGGGCCGGATTTGGGGCGAAAAGCGGCGGATTCGGGGCCGCGCCGCTGGGGTTGATGCGCTTCTCCTTCTGGCGGCGGTTGCAGAACCAGACGCGGATCACCTCCTTCTCCATGTGCAGCTGCTCCGCCATGCCCAGGATCTCCTCCGACGTCGGCTTCTGGTTCTGGTTTGGGGCGGAAAAGGGGGAAATCGGGAAAATTTGGGGTGAAAAAATGGAAATTTGGGAAAAAACGGTGAAAAAATGGAGGAAAAACGGTGAAAAACGGGAAATTTATAGGGGAAATGACAGGGGAATCACCCAGGATCTCCTCTGACATCGGTTTCTGGTTCTGGGGTGAAAAAGGAGGAAATCGGGGAAATTTGGGGTGAAAAAATGAAAATTTGGGAAAAAACGGTGAAAAAATGGCAAAAAATGGGAAATTTATGGGGAAGTTATGGGGAAAATCGCCCAGGATCTCCTCCGACATCGGCTCCTGGTTCTGGGGTGAAAAAGCGGGAAATCGGGGAAATTTGGGGTGAAAAAATGGAAATTTGGGAAAAAACGGTGAAAAAATGGCAAAAAATGGGAAAAAATGGCGAAAAAAACTACGAAAAATGGGAAATTTATAGGGAAGTTATGGGGGAAAATCAGCCAGAATCTCCTCCAATGCTGGCTTCTGGTTCTGGGGTGAAAAAGCGGGAAATCGGGGAAATTTGGGGTGAAAAAATGAAAATTTGGGAAAAAACGGTGAAAAAATGGCAAAAAATGGGAAAAAATGGCGAAAAAACGACGAAAACCGGCAAATTTATAGGGGAAATGACAGGGGAATCAGCCAGGATCTGCTCCGATGTCGGCTTCTGGTTCTGGGGTGAAAAAGCGGGAAATCGGGGAAATTTGGGGTGAAAAAATGAAAATTTGGGAAAAAACGGTGAAAAAACGGCGAAAAATGGGAAAAAATGGCGAAAAAACGACGAAAACCGGCAAATTTATAGGGGAAATGACAGGGGGAATCGCCCAGGATCTCCTCCGACGTTGGTTTGGGGCGAAAAAGGGGAAAAAATGGCGAAAAATGGGAAATTTATGGGGAAGTTATGGGGGGATTTTGGGGGAATCGCCCAGGATCTCCTCCGACGTTGGTTTGGGGCGAAAAAGGGGAAATTGGAAAAATTTGGGGTGAAAAAATGGAAATTTGGGAAAATTGGGGGGAAAATGGAGAAAAAATGGCGAAAAATGGGAAATTTATGGGGAAGTTATGGGGGAAATCACCCAGGATTTCCTCCAATGTTGGGTTCTGGTTTGGGGTGAAAAAAGGGGAAATTGGGAAAATTTGGGGTGAAAAGATGGAAATTTGGGAAAATTGTGGGGAAAAAAGGCGAAAAAAGGCAAAAAATGGTAAAAAAATGGGGAAAAC
>NW_024525192.1:0-1507 GCF_017590135.1 Pyrgilauda ruficollis
ATTTGTTTCAGAGCCTGTTATTCCTGACAATATCACCCTTCCTGCCTGCTGCAAAAAACCAAACCAGCCCAACCAAGCAAAAACAGTATGTGTTTTAAACAAGCTCCTACTTCTGCAGAGTTAACTGGGAAGACACTAAGGAAGGCAGAAAACAATGAATGTGAAGAACATATTTTATGTTCTGCCTGTGGGCATTGCTACCAGCTTTTGCAGTAACCTGTATACATCCCTATTTTACAAATATATTAAAATTGTTTACATTTTATATCAACTTTAGGCTGTAGGTAAGAAAATATTCAGAATCAAACTGCAGACTGTGTGTGGGCTGAATTTATTATTCAGATTTTGTGTGAAAAGGATTACAATGTCCAGAGTAAATATATCCACTGTATATGCCCAGAAGAGTAATTCAGAAATAACCCCAAAGCACTGCTGTAAATAGTTAACCTGTAATGTATTTTTGTATACAGTCATAGAACTGCCCATCATCATTCCTATATTTTTATTTTAATGTCAAATCACATAAATTCTTCTTTAAAAAGCCTGAAAACAAAATCTGGTCAAAAGGAAGCTGAGTTGTGTTACAAGAGTTACAAAAAAAGTCTCTTCCTACCTCTCAAGGCTCACTGGGGTGTCATGTAAGGATCAAGAGGCTTCTTCATGATCTTCTGCTTCATATTGGCAACTAGATGGATTTGCTTTTAATGGAAGAGCTTTCAGGGCAGCTAAAGCAAGAAAATGACATCCTGTAGTAACCATTTTGTGGCAAGCACCAGTGTTGCTCAGAACGTACAGCAAGACCTCTTATTCTCACTAAAAATCAAAATTTAATATAATGTACGGGCGGGGTTTTTTAAACTCAAATTTATGAAATAATTTGATGTATTTAAAAAAATGGTAAATGATATTGAATTTGGAATGTTATCATCTTTCACTCCAGTCACATCCTGGCAGGGAGGTGCCCTCACATTGCATTGGGATGTACTGAAAGTGCTGCAAGGTTTCCGTGGCCCGCGCTGCTCTCATGTCAGAAAATGCTCCCTGGCATTTGCATGCCAAGTGCTGTGCATGGAGAGAGCTGTTTGTACAGCACATGATGTGCTTCAGAACCAGTTCTGTGCCCTCACCCTGCCTTCTGGGCCTCTGCTTCCTTGGTGTTACACTCTCATGGGTCCTTAATGAATGGCAACTTCACTCTGTAGCTCTTCTGGCAGCAAACCCTGGGACACACACCTTTAAAATAATGCACACTGTGCCTTCTCCAGGATGTGAGAGGTTCTACAGGTGCTGATAAAACCCTCTTAATATGACACACTTGATGGGGCCATCCAAGTATAACATTTATTTCTCTTGACCTCAAGGGGGAAAAAAAAACCTCCAGCAGTGTCTGTTTGTAAGAATGGTTTGTCATGTTGATCTTACAGCTGTGGAAACCACCACAGAGCTGAGTGATGAGGGAACACACCTCATGTTAGCTGGAAATGTTATAGAGAGACTACAGAAAAAA
>NW_024525193.1:0-1454 GCF_017590135.1 Pyrgilauda ruficollis
TAAAGACTGCATAAAGGTTTACCTATCACATCCAAGAGATTATGCATGCGAGATTGTGGATAAGGATCGTGTTCTGTTTGTCTCCACACACTATCAACAGTGTCCTTGGTAGCCTCCACCAAATCCACAACTTCAAATAATGAGAGGGTATCCAAGTTGCAATAATCCTAGAAAAAAATCCTTAATACATTTACTTTGCAAATAGTATTGTCGAAACATTTACACTTTCCTGAAGCTAGCAAGTGGTGTAGTTTCCTGAGGTTTACTGCATAACAGAATATGTCATAATCCTCTTGAAAAACCAAGCATTTGTGTAAGTTTATTCGTGTGAAGTATTCATTGCTATCTGAAGCACTATTCAAGAAAGTGCTTTGAGGGTCCCTGAAGTGTTGCATAACAGCATTAACAGTGTCCTTTTCATCTCGTGAGTCAATCCCCAGCTCACAAACTGTAGCATACAGTTGCATTTCCACAGCAGCTCCTAGTATTCAATGATCAAATCTACTCCCAAGTAAATGTTGGCATTCCCACCCACCACTGTCACTACAAATTACATGAATATCATTTAAAGTAAAATTCTGCCTGAGAAAAAGTAACTGAATAGTTAAATATTCATATACTTGGAAAGAGAGTACACATACTGACACAGATTTCATAGGAAGAGCAGTTCTCACTAAGTCTAGAAATATTTCACTGATTACACAAAATAAAACATACTTTTGCAATGTCCTCAAACAGGTCTCTAAAATATGAAGCTCTCTCTTTACTACATCCTTTATTTCCATGATGAGCACATTCTCTCCAGAACTGAAATTCATCTGTTGGTGTAAGTATAGCTGCAAATAAAATAGAAAATATTTATATGTGAAATGAAAGAATGTTTATAAAATACATTCAGTCAGAACATACTTTCTAAAGCAAACTTATAGATATGGTTAAATATCCTTTAACTTCTGATCCTGACTACATGCAGTACAAAAGGCAACTCTGCTCTTCTGGCATGACCATAAGTAATTCCAGTCTACTAACAACAACCAGTTATATTTTACACTGTGCAATCACTGGGAAACCTAAACTCTCAACTTGTAAATAAATGATTTACTCTGAATTCAAAAATTAACTATAAAAGAACAAACCTCGCACATCATCTTCACTAAATTTTGTTCCTTTGTAACTGGGATCTGATCTTCTGAGAGCAGTACTCAAGCCAGCTTCAAGCTCACTTAAAAGTTTTTGGAGCTTGGGATCAAATGCTTTACTCCACTTCTCATCCTGCAATGAAAATTTCAAAAATTATGATTCACATGATAGAAAAATTAGCATTTTCTTCCCACTAATCATTAAAAAATACAAAATTGAGACTAAGTACCAACCACATGATGGGACAATGTAGCTTTTTTTTTTTTTTTCCTGAAGTCAAGGAAAAGCACTTTATTCTTTTGATTTAACAACTC
>NW_024525194.1:0-1509 GCF_017590135.1 Pyrgilauda ruficollis
GGGCTTGCTGTCAGAGACCTTCCTGGAGGGGCATTACGTGGCCAAGGTGAACAAGAGTGAGGAAGAGGAGGGTGAGGGAGGGGAGCTGAGCCCCGAGGAGCTGCAGGAGATCATGGGGACAGGTGAGCTCTGGGGGGAAAAACGGGGATTTTGGGAAAATCGGGGATTTTTGGGGAAAATTGAGGATTTTATGGGGAAAAATAGGCGTTTTTGGGGGGGAAATGGGGGGTTTTGGGAGAATATTGGGGATTTTGGGGGGAAAAAATGGGGTTTTTTGGGAGAAAAATTGGGATTTTAGGGGGAAAATTGGGGATTTTTGGGGGAAAATTGGGGTTTTGGAGGGAAAATTTGGGATGTTTGCAGGGGAAATTGGGGAATTTGGGGAAAAATTGGGATTTTGGGGGGAAAATTGGGATTTTAGGGGGAAAATTTGGGTTATTTTGAGGGAAAATTTGGGGATTTGGGGGAAAAAATGGGGATTTAGGGGGAGTATTTGTTGTTTTTTCGGGGAAAATTGGGATTTTTTGAGGGGAAATATTGGGAGTTTTAGAAAAAAAGAATTTGAAGGCAAAATATGGGGAATTTTGGGGGAAAAGAGGGATTTTGGAGGTGAAAATGGAGATTTTAGGGGGGAAAAGGTGGATTTTGGGGAAAATGGGGATTTGGTGGGGAATTTGGGGAAAAAGGGGGGATTTGGGGAAATTATTTGGGTCATTCCAGCCAATTTTGGGGCACATTCCAGCCAAATTTGAGGCCATTTGAGCAGATTTTGAGGCAATTCCAGCCAATTTTGGGGTCCCTGGAGCTGATTTTGGATTTCTGACCTCAAATTCCCATTTTTTTACCTTCCAGGGCAGGATTTTGGAATTTTTGACCCCAAAATTCCCATTTCTTGCCCCTCCAGGGGAGAATTTTGGGATTTCTGACTCCAATTTCCCATTTTTTGCCCTCCCAAGGGAGGATTTTGGGTTCCCTGGAGGCAATTTTGGGGTAATTCCAGCTGATTTTGGTATTTTTGACTCCAAATTCCCATTTCTTGCCCCTCCAGGGGAGGATTTTGGGATTTCTGACCCCAATTTCCCATTTTTTAGCCCTTTCAAGGAAGGATTTGGGGATTTCTGACCTCAAATTCCCATTTTTTAGCCCTTCCAAGGGATGATTTTGGGATTTCTGACCCCAAATTCCCATTTTTTGCCCCCCAGGGGAGGATTTTGGGATTTCTGACCCCAATTTCCCATTTTTTAGCCCTTTCAAGGAAGGATTTGGGGATTTCTGACCTCAAATTCCCATTTTTTAGCCCTTCCAAGGGATGATATTTGGGATTTCTGACCCCAATTTCCCATTTTTGCCCCTCCAAGGGAGGATTTTGGGATTTCTGACCCCAAATTCCCATTTTTTAGCCCTTCCAAGGGATGATATTTGGGATTTCTGACCCCAATTTCCCATTTTTTGCCCCTCCAGGGAAGGATGTTGGGATTTCTGCCCCAAATTCCCATTTTTTAGCCCTTC
>NW_024525195.1:0-1492 GCF_017590135.1 Pyrgilauda ruficollis
TTTTTTTTTCTTTGAAGAGGCATGGAAACACATTTTCTTAGGAGAAATAAGAGGTAGAGCATTGGAAGAAGGAAAACTTCATTCACATGGTAATCATTCAGTGGTGCACTTAGAGCCTCTGTTATCAGGGAGACACATTTTTCCATCCCAAAGGGAACCTAAAACAATTTAAGTTTCTCTAGGACCTCAGGGCAGAGTAGCAGAGAAGTGGCAGAAATAACACATGCTGATCACACGTTCATCCTCCATACTGGAGGCAATAAGAAAATATGGCATTAAATAAAAGAGAGTTGGATAAACAATACAGAATCCACTGAATCCACTTCTGATTCACTTATTTATCTACTAGCCACCCTTGCTACTAGGTATTTTAGTTTCAACCCCTGAAGTTTCATTCTGTCTATTTAAAGTAATTCGTGATGTTTGCAGATGAACACTTCCTATGAAATTCATCATATTACGTGATTTAAGATGTGACCAGAAGGAGAGATTGTGCCAATTGTTATGAATATTTTTAAAAGATATTTATATATTCAGTTTTGCCATAGCAATTCTAGCAGCTGGTATTAAATCTTTCCCCTCTGAGCCCCAAAGGGGAGAAATCTTCTTGAAGCTCTCCTACTCTTAGAGTCCTTTGATTTAAGTCCTTAAAACGCTCAAAACAGTTCTAAAGCCATTTTGTGTGTACAAAAGGTTCCTTTAGCCTGTGATAGCAGCCTCTTAAATTTACTGTAGTACACAGAGGCAGTGCAACTTATGCAATATTTCACAGTATAAAGCTCTATTTATCTGAGCCTTGTCAACTAAAAACACTGAGATCATGAGGTTAGCAGGGAGAATTACCATTCCCAGTAGAAAGAAATCTGTTTCATTTAAAATCTACACCATCTGAGTATAAATACAGTTAAATTATTTCTTACTTTATATATTGAATTGACCATAAACAGTAGAGCTATTCTTCAACTAATGCTTCTTAATGGATTTGTTCTCCTTCAACTAATGCCAGAATTCAGTCTGCTACTTGTGCAAAAACGCCTGCTTTGAAAATCAGTTTACAAAATGTATTTTTCATATTTTAGACATGTTTGTTGACCAGATTAGAGTTTTAAATTCCTATTTGAAAACTACAAGCATCAAATTACATTTGGTTTCTTCAGCTTCCCCTGTCCAATCAAAGACTTAATTGTTTGAGATGCTGCCAAAGTTATGCACACCCTTCAATAAACTACCAGGGGAGTGTCCACACACTGTGACAGCTTAAAGTCCTGATTAATGAAAGTTTAAAGCTATTACTTTTCTACCAGAACTGAACTCAGACAGTGACACATAACTTAAAGCTTTGTGCAGAATTAAGGACCTGATCAAAAGTTCCATTATCTATCTAAGAGTTTCAGAGATGAATAAAGATACCTACCAAAGCATCAGAAGATTAGGGTTTTTGTTCTCTTGGCTGTCCAAGGAGGTGAGTTTCCTGACAAGAGAGGAAAAAAAA
>NW_024525196.1:0-140 GCF_017590135.1 Pyrgilauda ruficollis
TTTTTTTTACAATTCCCCCATTTTTTTCCCCAGAATTTCTCCATTTCCCACCCGACTCTCCCCATTTTTTTGGCCATTTCCCCCATTTTTTTGGCCATTTCCCCCATGTTTTTGGCCATTTCCCCCCATTTTTTGGCCAT
>NW_024525196.1:276-1508 GCF_017590135.1 Pyrgilauda ruficollis
TCCCCCAATTTTTTGGCCATTTCCCCCCATTTTTTTGGCCATTCCCCCCCATTTTTTTGGCCATTTCCCCCATTTTTTGGCCATTTCCCCCATTTTCCCGCCGAATTCCCCCATTTTTTCTCCAATCCCCCCCGTTTCTCGCCCGATTTTCCCCATTTTTGTTTTAAATCTCCCCATTTTGGGGCAATAATCCCCTTTTTCCCCGTCCAGGTGGGCGCCTGCGGGTTCAACAGCCGCCTGCTGCCCGGCGTGTACCCGGTGCGCCTGCTGCGCGCGCAGCCCGACTCGCTGGAGCTGCTCCGCGACGCGCGCGGCCTCTGCGTCCCCTGCGGCCCAGGTCGGCCCAAAAATCCCCATTTTCACCCCAAAAAGAATGCACGTTCTGTCCGGTTTGGCCTCCCAAACGGGATGTTCCACCCGGGTTTGGGTGGAAAAGTTGGGCAATCGGGGCTGGCCCAAAGGGCTTGGGGTTGGGTTGGGGCGGTCCCGTAAATTTCGGGGTCATTCTCTGCTGTTCCCTTAAATTTTGGGGTGATTTTCTTTCGAGCCAAAAAAATTTGGGGTCGTTTTGGGTTGATCTCATAAATTTGGGGTCATTTTGAGTAGATCCCAAAAAAATTTGGGGTAATTTTGGGTTGATCTCGTAAATTTGGGGTCATTTTGAGTAGATCCCAAAAAAATTTGGGGTCGTTTTGGGTTGATCTCGAATATTTGGGGTCATTTTGAGTAGATCCCAAAAAAATTTGGGGTAATTTTGGGTTGATCTCGTATATTTGGGGTCATTTTGAGTAGATCCCAAAAAAATTTGGGGTAATTTTGGGTTGATCTCGTATATTTGGGGTCATTTTGAGTAGATCCCAAAAAAATTTGGAGTCGTTTTGGGTTGATCTCGTATATTTGGGGTCATTTTGAGTAGATCCCAAAAAAATTTGGAGTCGTTTTGGGTTGATCTCGTATATTTGGGGTCATTTTGAGTAGATCCCAAAAAAATTTGGGGTAATTTTGGGTTGGTCCCGTAAATTTTGGGGTCATTTTGAGTTAATCCCCAAATATTTTTGGGTGGTCCTGAGTTGATCCCAAAAAATTTGGCTCATTCTCTGCCATTCCCATAATTTTTGGGGTCATCTGGGGTAGATCCCAAAAAATTTGGGGTTGTTCTTCGTCATCCCATAAATTTTTGGGGTCATCTGGGGTAAATTCCAAATATTTCCCCTGGATTTTGGGATCCCATT
>NW_024525197.1:0-1507 GCF_017590135.1 Pyrgilauda ruficollis
CCTGGCCTTGGGCACTGCCAGGAATGGAATACCCACAGCTTCTCCAACTTCTTTCCCTGTGCAAGAATGAATAGAACTTCAAGGGAAAGGCTGCAGTTTCCTTCTTGCTTAGCTTGCATTCAAAATCAGGGTTTAAATGGAACAAATACTATCCAGACTTTCCATAGATGTAATAGGAAGCTCAGGAATGGGATACAGGAGGGTTTTCTTAAGCAGTGGGGCCTTTTATATTTAGTTATTCTGTAATTAGTTGTTTTTATTGACATACGGCCTACAGATGGGCTGATCCATTGCTGCAGAAACAGGGCCAGAGTTTATGATCTTGCTCCATTTATGACAATAAATGCCTTCCACGAGGGCTCACAAAAACACCCAACCAGCACAGGGCTCCATGCCACTGCTGTCAAAGAGCAAAACTAGCACAGATTTCTGCCACTAAGGCTCAAACTCCAACCACTGCACAGGCACACACGTGTTTCACCCACTTCTGAAGGGGTTCATGCCTGGAAAGAAGCAGCAATTCTTCCAGCCAGGAGTTGTGCTGCAGAAAATCATAAATTCCCAGGACCAGAAGAAATAGAGGGTGTTCTTAGAGGCAGGAATAATTCCAATTGTTCCTTTAGCAGGAGAAACCCAATGAATGCCTTGCCCCATGAAACTGGTGTATTTGGGATGGTATTTGAGGGCTGTGTCACTGAGGGAATTTTGCCACAGGAATATAAAACACTGCACCCCAAGCTGGCCATCCATCCTTTCTTTTGGTCCAGCCATATACTGGATTCCTTGTCACAACAGGCCCAACCTGAAATTGTTTAGATTCTTCCAGTACTTTCATAATCAACATGTTTCCTTTGTTCTCTCCCTCCAAAGCAACAGATCCCAGCTCAAATTCTCCTGCTAGAAAATTATGAGACATAGACACGTAATAATGTTGAGATTTTATGGTGGTTCTAAACCTCACTGCAGAGCCTGAGTTTAGAAAAAAATTTTATGTACTTCCATGCATTTTTTTTTGTTGTATTTCAGCCCCTCTTCCCCAAAGATGCAACTGTAAGCAAGATCAATCAGTATCTTTTAATGCTACAAGTAATTCCCATTCTTTTTTCCTGTTGCCCTCACTTGGATATTTCCCCAGCTCCCACTATACCTAGGAAGGCATTTCCCCAGTTCCCATTATTACCTAGGAACATCTCACTCTTTTTTTTTCACATTTGATGTCTAAAACATTCTCAATTTCCAGGTCTCACTGGAATGATTCACCCAAACTGGAATGTTTCACCCAAAAATGATTCAGAATTTTTTTTTAATTCCAAAACGCTTCATGCTGGAATCTAAGCTCCTACAAACCTACAAACCCACACCTTCTGTGCTCATTCCAACCAGTTCCAACAATGGTAGTGATAGAAAAAGGGGGAATGGCTTCAAGTTGACAGATGGGTAATTAGAAAGAAATTCCTCCCTGGGTGGGTGGGGAGATCCTGGAATAAAATTCCAAGGCCAGGTTGGA
>NW_024525198.1:0-1506 GCF_017590135.1 Pyrgilauda ruficollis
CCCTGAAAAAAATCTAAATATAAAATCCCTTTACAAGTTCACTTAAAGGAATGAATTAACACGCTGAAAACTGTGAATATGTGAATCAGAGTGGAGTGCTTTGTATATCTGCAGTAGATGTACCATTCATAAAGATGGGACTCCCAGAACAGAGCAGTAGAGGAATTAGTACTTTAGGATTATGCATGGTAGTTACCAACCTTAGGGGAAAATGCATGGAGTTGAAATGTTCGAGTGCAGAGCCAGTAGTAAATCTGCTGCCTTTCTTTACTTGACTGCCCAAGGCAATTGTCTTGCTACAAAATAAAATATGTCTAGGAAAAGGGATGAGGGAAATACAGTTTGGAACTTCCTGGTGTTGGAAGTCTGTTTCTGGAGTCTTATATTGCCTTTTGTTAATTGATAGGTTAGACTGTCAGAGCCATAACGTGTTATGCTCACTGCTGTTTTATTTACATTGAAATATCCTTTTAAAAGGAACCTGCAGTGAATAAATGTAAATAAGTGCTAAGAAGTATTTTATGTATAATACATATATTCTGCAAAATTTCCTCATTTTCATTAGTCAAGTTACATACACTATTTTGGGACAGTATTATAACTAAGGAAATAGAAACAGATTTATCTGTTGCAGATTAATATTTAAACATACTGGTGATACATGTGCCTAAAAACCTACATTAATAAAAATAAGCACTCAGTTATTACTAAACTATATGTTTTTAATGTAAAAAGTAAACCAAATCCTAAAAACATTAGAAATAGATATGAAAAATTATATGCATGTTTTGTAATCAAATCTCACTCTACATTGTTTTAAAACAACTTACTTTGTTCACTTGCATTGTCTTCCTCATTTCTCTTATTCTCAGTATTAGTCTTGCTCTGGATACAAACTAGTTGACAGAAAAAAGCAAACAACTGCAAAACAAACTGTTTCAAGTCTGGAGAAAATGGAAATATTGAAATCATAGCTCCATTCTGTTTATACTGTTTTGTTTTAGACATGTGGACCAAGAGAGAGCAAAGAGCTCTCGAAGGCTTTTAAAGCCCCACAGAACTGTAATTTAGAATAGGAGTTCAGCATGAGCCATGATTCTTTTCTGCAAATGCAAAGCAAATAAAGCTTTGGAGCTGCAGCTGTTCATTCCTTTGGAAACTTGTTCCTCTCAATTCACAAAAAATGGGTGTAGTCCATGAAGGAGTACATGATCCTAATGGATGATTAATTTAAAGCAGAACTTGAAAAAGATGGAAGAAATAGATTCTTATGCTGAACATGAAGCAAGGGATTGTTTATATGTTGTTGAACTTCAGTTCAAGTGTTGAGTATGGTATTTATGATAAACATTTGGTCATAAATTCCTTTTTCTAATCCCCACCTAAATCCTGAGCAGAATTTGGGTTCCATTTTGCAAGAGGTGATTCAAGGAGAGGCCATTGCCCAGAAAATCAGAAGTTAATTGATGTTAATTTCTGAAAATAAAGGTATTCCATAATAACTAA
>NW_024525199.1:0-1504 GCF_017590135.1 Pyrgilauda ruficollis
GTTTAACTGTTATATGACAAATTTTCACAAAACTTTTTGTAAGAATAGAGTTTAAATAAGTTAATTCTTGCTAAAATTAATTTTTGTTTAGTCTTAGTGATGTTAATTTTAAGTTCTTTTAGGCATATTTTATTAAGGTTAAGTTTTAGTGAGTTGATTAAGTTTTGTTGAAGTATACCTATTTGAATCATAAGATATAATATTATATCATATTCATCATATTATATTATAATATTCACTTTGCTATACAAGTGAATGACAAAGTCTGAATGAATTTTTGTTAAAATTTGCTCATTTAAATGACAATATAGTGCTATTTTATTATAGGAATAAGAACAATTTTTGCTATTTGATTTTTTAATAAGTAATACTGAAGAATGAATGACAATTCCATATTATGACTGTTATTAGTTATAAGTTATTTAATGCTTCCTTTTTTACTTTTTTGCTTTAATGTCATATATGCATAAATGTCTAGGAAAATATAACCTCAATTTCTTAAGACAGTTTCTACTGATATATTAGTAACCCTGATTATGCTGTTAATCTTATAATGTGAATTCACTGACTTTTATAACAAGCATTACTTTATTAATTTGCTATTTGTCTATGGTACTCATGAATATTTAACTAACAATAAATGGCAAAGCCAGGTACTTTGCAAACCTTCACATATTGTCGTATAGCTATTTATAAGACATATATTATTTTTCTAACTACTATTACTAAGAGGTTTTTAAAATATATTAAAAAGACTCTTCCAGTTAAAAGCCTGGACCCTGGCCAAGTCCTGGCCTTAACTGGTAGAGAATTTTTTCTACACCAAAATTATACTCAAGTAATTTTGACTTGCCAAATTTGGACCTATAATAGCTAAACCTCCTTTTAATGTGAACTTAAAATCTTACCCGGGAATGATTTTTTAAGCCCTCAGTTTAAAAAAATGAAGCTTGCCAATTACTTCAGACTCTAAGTAATAGTACTAAGTAATATTTAAGAAATATTTAAGATCAATATTAATATCTAAGTAATAAGAAATTGTAATGCATTGTTTTAAATCACCATTCTATTTTTTATGTACTACTAATTGTATATATTACCTGATTTATTTTTACTTAGTATAAGTTTTTTGTTACATATTGTTATGCTTTTATGTTACCTTCATGTTCATAATGAGAAACACACATGTTGTTAAAAACAAAAATTAAGGGGGAGTATAGCTCCTCCAAAACTTTACACTAATATTTACACAAATAATTTTTTGAAATCAAATCAGATCACATCAAATTTGATCCCTTACCCTCCTGAAACACCCTTGGAACCCCAAGAATTAGAGTTCCTGGGTTCTGTGAAATTGGATTTTTTTTTTAAATACACAGGAAGGAATCAGTCTAAAACTTTAAAAATGTTTCTCCCTATCACCCCGTATATAAAAATCAAACCTTTTGGTGCAATCATACTTCTAGAAGCCCCTCTAAATCCAGTAATACCCCCCCCCCCCCCC
>NW_024525200.1:0-1504 GCF_017590135.1 Pyrgilauda ruficollis
GGGGGCGGGGCAAAAAGAGGCGGGAAATTGGGCGGGAATTGCACATAGGCGTGGTTAGCTGGGTAAATGGGCGTGGTTACGGAGGGGGCGTGGTTATCGAGGATGTGTGGGCGTGGCCAGAGGGAAATTCGGTTTTTTTGGGGATAAAAACTGCGAAATTTGGGACAAGGAGCGTCTCGTTTGCTCCAGGGTGAGGCGACCCCAAGGCAGCTGCGTGTTCTCCTCGCAGCCTTCATCCTCCTCCTCATCAAATCGGCTCCGGGGAGCATTCACCAGTGGGAAAATTGGGGATTTTTGGGGTGAAAAACCGGGATTTTGGGACAGGGGATGACCCCGTTTGCTCCAGGGCGGGGCCGCTCCAGCTCATCCTCCACGGAGCCTTCATCCCCCTCCTCAAACCGCCCCAAAATCGTCCAAACTCGCCCCAAAAGAGCCCAAAATCACCACAAAATTGCTCCAAATCACCCCAAAATTGCCCAAAATCTCCTGAAATCCCCCCAAAAGGGAGCCAGAACTCCCCCAACTCCTTCAAAAGTCCTCAGGACCCCAAAAATCGCCCAAAAATCTCCCCAAAACACCCCAAAATCCCCCAAAATTGTTCCAAATCACCCCGAAATTGCCCAAAATCACAAGAAGTCATCCCAAAATTGCCCAAAATCTCCTGAAACTCCCCTAAAATCGACTCAGGCCCCTCCCAGCCCCCTAAAAACTCCTCAAGACCCCCAAAAACCGCCCCAAAATCACCCAGAATCTCCTGAAAACTCCCCAAAACCGACTCAGGAGCCCCAAAACCCCGTAAAAAATCCCCAAGACCCCCCAAAAATCGCCCCAAAATCTCCCCGAGCCCCCCAAATCCCAGCGCCGCCTTAGCCCCGCCCCGTGGGCGTGGCCTTGTCGCAGTGGGCGTGGCCTGGCGGGCAGCGCGCAGGGCCGGGGGGCGATGGGGCTTAGGGGATTTCTGGGGGTGTCTATTTGAGTCTGGGGTCCCCATTTGGGTCTGGGGTCTCCATTTGGGTCTGGGGTCTCTGGGAGGGGTCTCTGGGGGGAGGTTCTGGGGGTTTCCCTATTAGGATTTTAGGGGATTTCTGGGGGTGTCTATTTGAGTCTGGGGTCCCCATTTGGGTCTGGGGTCTCCATTTGGGTCTGGGGTCTCAATTTGGGTCTGGGGTCTCTGCCCAGGACTGGGTGTTCCTCACCCGCTTCTGTTTCCTCTCCGATTTCGGCCGCCTGGATTTCCACTTCCGCTACCCCGAGGTCAGCCCCAATTTGGGGAGGGGTCCCGGGGGGCTCGGGGGGCGCCCCCAGACCCAAATACCCCCCAGACAGCCCCCAAAATTCCCCCAAAGCCCCCAGACCCAAATATCTCCCAAACTCCCCCAAAGCCCCCAGCCCCAAATAAAGCCCCAAATCCTGCCCCAAACTCCCCCAAAGCCCCCAGACCCAAATAAAGCCCCCAGCCTCAAATACTCCCAGATATTCCCCAAAATTCCCCCAAAACCCCCCA
>NW_024525201.1:0-18845 GCF_017590135.1 Pyrgilauda ruficollis
TATTATTATTATATTATTATTATTATTTTTATTTTAATTCTCCTTCAGTCACACGGAAATTTTCAACCCGCCGCTTCCCTGGAAATTCCCATCCCCAAACCTCCCAAAACCCCCAAATTTGGGGCAAAAAAGGAGAATTTCCCCCAAAAAACCCCAAATCCCCTCACCTTCAGGGGACAATGGGCACGAAACTTCATTTTTGGGGCAAAATCCAGGCAGAAAAATCCCATTTTCCCAGCGCTTTGTACAGAACCCCGGCGCGGTTTCGTTTCTTATTTCCATTTTATTTTCATTTTCTCGTCGGGAAAAGGGAGGCGAAGAAGAAGCGGAAAAAAAAAAATCCCGGGAAAGGTGAAAAATCCTGCAAAAAGAGCGGAATTTGTGTGCGCGGAGCGCGGGGTGGCGCGGAATAAAGACGTGCTCGGCCTGCTCTCCGTCAGGGTTTTATTTGACTTTTTATTGGAATTCCCTGTAAAGCCTCCCCGCCGCCCTTGCGGCCGGGAGTCCCCAAAATCCGGGAGTCCCCAAAATCAGGGATTCCCCAAAATCCGGGATCCCCCAAAATCCGGGGTTCCCCCAAAATCCGGGAGTCCCCAAAATCCGGGATTCCCCAAAATCCGGGAGTCCCCAAAATCCGGGAGTCCCCAAAATCCGCGATTTCCTCTCGGCCTCGGGGTTCACTGGGGCCCTTTGCGCTTTATTTCATTTATTTCGTTTATTTCCAGGTTGATTTTTATCGGTTTAATTTGTTTTTCTTTTATTTTCTATTTATTTTTAATTTATTGATTATTTTATTTTTATTTTATATTTTATTTTTATTTATAATTTATAGTTTTATTATAATTTTATTTTATTTGATTATTTTATTTTATTAAATTTATATTTTATTTTATTATTTTATTTTATTCTGTTTTCATTTTTATTTCTATTTTTTATTTTTATTTTTTATTTTTATTTTTATTTCTATTTCTATTTCTATTTCCATTTTTATTTCTATTTCTATTTCTATTTTTATTTCCATTTTTATTATTTCTATTTCTATTTCTATTTCCATTTTTATTTCCATTTTTATTTTTATTTCTATTTTTATTTCTATTTCTATTTCTATTTTTATTTTTTAATATTATTTTTTAATATTATTTTTATTTTCATTCTCTTTATTGGTTTTTTAATTATCCTATTCCTATTCCTATCCTTCTCCTTATTATAATTTTATTACCCTTATTCTTATTCTTACTGTTATTCTTGTATTTTTTTTTAATTTCTGTCCTTATTCCTATTCCTATCCCTATTATCTTATCCTTATATTATTATTATTATCTTATTCTATTATTACTATTATTTTATTATATTCTTATTTTCTTATTCTATTATTATCTTGTTCTATTATTATTATCTTATTCTATTATTATAATTTTATTCTATTATTATTTTTATTTTATTACTATTGTTGTATTATTATTTATTATTATTAATTTTATTTTTAATTTATTATTATTATTATTATTATTATTATTTCCCTCCTAATTTTTTACCCAAACCTCACAATCCAAACCCTTTTTCCCTTTTATTTTAAAATTTAATTTTTTCCCCCTCCCACCCTCCCCGTCCTTGACCGAAAGAGCCCCGAACGCCCCAAAAATGGGGCGGAATTGGGGAATTCCGCGCGTGCGTCAAGGGTGCCCAAAGCGCAACGGCAAAGTCAAGTTTTGCCCCAAATCCCAACAAGTTCACAGCCACAAACCCCGGCCGGCTTTTTTTGGGTTTTTTTTCCCGCTTTTTTGTTGTTTTTCCGCCGTTTTTTTGTTGCTTTTCCGCCGTTTTTTTGTTGTTTTCCCGCGCGCCGGGGAGGGACAAAGGGCGCGGCTTTGGGGTCAGAAACCGCGATTCCGGTCTCGGCGGTTTTATGGACTTTGGGGGGGATAAAAGCCCAAAAAAAATCCCATTTATTCCGTTTATTCGCGCGCTCCTGTAAAATTCCCGGCTGCCTTTCAAGGCGCGCCGCTGTTAAACGAGTTAAAAACAACAAAAAAACCCCAAAAAAACCCCGGGAAAATCCGCTTTGATGGCGGCCGCGTTTTATGGGGGAAAATATGGAGGAAAAAACCACAAAAATGCGGCGGGTGCGCGCCCGTCGCAATTAAATCGCAATTAAATCCTAATTAAATCCAAATTAAATCCAAATTAAATCCGTGCGAGGACTGCGAGGGATCGGCCTGGGCTGGTTCCGATTAAAACGGGAGAAATAATTTTATTTCTTTTTATTTCTCTTTGTTTATATTTATTTTTGTCTTTATTTTCTTTGTTTTTGTCTTTATTTCTCCTTATTTCTCTTTTTTTTTTTCTCTTCTATTTTATTTGGCTTTATTTCTCTTTATTTCCCTTTATTTCTCTTTGGTTTCGCTGCTTCTGCCGGGCCCAAAACTTGGAAAAATTCGATTTTTTTTGGAAGGGAAAATGAAAATAAACGCAAAGATCGGACGCGGCTTCGCGGCCTGGCGGAAAATACCCCAAAAAAACCAAAATAAAGCCCAAAACGGTAAAAACAAACAAACAAAAAAACAGCTTAAAAGACGGCAAAAAAAAAAAAAAAAAAAAAAAGCTAAAATGAGAGGGGAAAAAAAAGAAAATTAAAGGAAAGAAAAGCAAAGATAAATGTGTTTTTAAAAGATTAAATAATGCAAAAAAAAAAAAAAAAGAGGTAAAAAATAGCGCAAAATTCAATATTTTAAGAAGAAAAACCCAACAAAATAAAAACTAAAACACGCCAAAAAAGCGGGAAAAAAATAAAATTAAAAGCGTCAAAAAATAGGAAAAAAATCTCAAAAAAACCCGCAAAACAAAACGCAAACAAAACTAAAAATGAAAGCCGAATAAAAAGGCCAAAACCGCCCCAAAACTCCGACTTTCCGCGGCGCGCTCGGGGTTAAGCGGCGGAACCGCGGCGGGACAAAGGCCCCGTCTAGACAGCCTCATTAACGCTCATTACCGCCGCGCCGTTAATTGCGTCTGGCCGCGCCGCTTCCGCCCGACTTCGGCTCTTCCCTCGCTTCGCTTTGCCCTTTTATTTCTATTTTTCACCCATTTTTTCCCTCTTTATTCCCATTTTTCACCCATTTTTTTCTCTCTTTATTCCCATTTTTCACCCATTTTTTGCCCCTTTATTCCTATTTTTCACCCATTTTTTCCCTCTTTATTCCCATTTTTCACCCATTTTTTCCCTCTTTATTCCCATTTTTCACCCATTTTTTCCCTCCTTATTTCCATTTTTCCCGATTTCCCCGCCCATATTTGAAATTTTTCCCCGTTTTTCCCTTTTATTCCCACTTTCCCCCCATTTCCCCCCCCTTTTATTCCCATTTTTCCCCCATTTTTTCCCTCCTTATTTCCATTTTTCCCAATTTCCCCCCATATTTCCATTTTCCCCCATTTTTCCCCTTCTATTTTCACTTTTTCTCACTTTTTTCCTTTTCATTCCACTTTTCCCCCATTTATTCCCATTCTCCCCTTTCATTCCTAGTTTTCCTCCCTTTTATTCCCATTTTCTCCCCTTTTTGGTGTTTTTCTCCCTTTTTCTCATTTTTTTCCCATTTTTGTTTTTTTTTTCCCTCTCCCTCCCCAGGCCGAGTTCAAAGTTGGCTTTTATTTTATTTTTTTTTGGGTTTTTTCCCCCAGAAAAAAGGCGCTGGCGCCGTAAAAGCGAATTTATGGAGCGTGCAGGGAAGGCTCGTTAAATATTCCAGGGGAAAAAAAGGGAAAAAAGAGGAAAAAGGGGAAAAAAGGGAAAAAAAGGGGAAAAAGGGAAAATCACGATGAGGGCGAGACGCCAACTGAGAGGAGAACGGGGAAAAAAAACCCAAAAAATCAAAATATTGGGATTTTTCTTCCAAATTCCCCCAAATTCCGGCGATTTTGGGTGGAAAATGGAGAATTTTGGTGTCTCTGAGCTTCAAAGGACGAGCCGCCAATTGAGGTGAGATTGGGCAAAAAAACCCAAAAATCCAAAAATTGGGATTTGTCTCGAAAATCCCCGCGATTTTGGGTGGGAAAATGAAAATTTCGGCGCCTTTGAACTTCAGGGAGTCAAGGCCGCGGCCCCGCCCCGCCCGGGGGCCCCGAAATTCGCTTTTTTCCACCCAAAATCCCCCCGCGCCTGCGCTCGGCGCTGCTCCGGGGGTAAAATCCGCGATTTTTACAGGGGCTCGGATTTATTGATTCTCTGCTTTTTATTTATTTTTATATTTCCTGGTGAGTTTATTCCCATTTTTTAAAATTTTCCTTTATTTCTGTTTTTCCTTATTTTATTTTTTAATTTTATTTTAATTTTTTTCTTCTTTTAAATTATTTTATTTTTATTATTTATTATTTTAAATTGATTTTAAAATATTTCTAAGCCATATTTTATTTTAAATTTTTTTTATTAATTTTTTTTTTTATTATTTTTAATTCCTATTTTTAGTTCCTGCTTTTTATTCCTGGTTTTACATTCGCGTTTTTTGTTTCTGTTTTTATTTCCTTTTATTTCCTTTTTCCCGCCTATTTTCTAAACTCATTTTTATTCCGATTTTCTCTTCTTTCCTCTTTAATTCCCGTTTTTAACTTCTTTTATTTTATTTTATCCTCTTCTTTTTATTTATTTCCTTTTTTTTTTTGTTTGTTTGTCTTTTAATTTTTTTTTATTGCTGCATTTATTTTCTGCCAAAAAAAAATAAATCGGGAAATAAATAAATAATTAGAGAAATAAATAAATTACTGGATAAATCTAGAATTAAACGGATAAATATAGAAATAAATAAACAAAAAAACGTAAATAAATCAAATAAATAAACGCGGCTTAAAGGGAGATTTGGCTCCTTAAAAATACCCAAACCCCCCCAAAACAGCGCCCTAAAAATCGATATAAAATAAACAGCCACCCCCAAAAATGGGAATTCCAGCCCCAAAACGCGCGGAACTGGGGGGAGGCGATGCCGGGCGTTTTGGGGAGGAATCCGGGGTTTTAAAGGGATAAAAAAAAATGGGAATTTTGGGGGGTTTTGGCCCGAAATGGCGGCGCGGCCGCAGCGAGAATTCCACAAAAACCTCGGAACGCGGCGGAACCCCCGCGCCCAAAAAAAAATCCCAAAAAAAGCGAATTTTGAGGGGAAAAAAATTTGCCCGAAATTGGGATTGCGGCGGGGAGCGCGGGGAGGGGGGAAAAGGTGCGAAAAAGGCGAAAAATTCGGATTTTTTTCCTCCTTTTGAGGGGCCCCGCGGCGCCTTTTGATAAAAAATCTGCTCCAAAGATGCGCCCTGATCAAAAACGGCTGCGAGGGGAAAAAAGGGAGGGAGAATCCTCGGAAGGATGGGAAATATGAAAAAAAAATTTAAATATTGAATATATCCCTTAAAAATTCCCTTGGCGCTTTCAAAGGTTAAAAAAAAAATCCAATTATTTCCTTCGAATCTTAAAAAAATTCCATTTTTTCCCACGCAAAAATTCAGTTTTCCCCTTGAAGTGTTGGAAATAAATTCAAATTTCCGCTTGGAATCTTCAGAATAATTCGTTTTTTTCCCCCTTCAGAAATTCAATTTCCTCTGCAAATATGAAAAAAAAAGTCAATGATTCCCTTCAAACATTGAAAAAAAATCAATTTTACTCCTTAAAAATGAATCGTTCCCCTTCAAACGGGAGATAAAAACAAATTATTCCCCTCAAATTGGGTTTGAAAAGGCCGAAATTCAATTTGTTCCCATTAATCTGGGCTGGATTAATGAACTTTGGGGACAAAGGTGCGAAAATTTCATTTTTTGGGAATTTCTTCCCATTCCCAGCAGCTTTCGGAACACGAAAACCGGATTTAACCCAAAAATCGCAATTTTCAGGCGAAAAAACCTCATTTTTCCCTCCTAGACGGGGAAAAAAAATGGAATTTTGGGCGGTTTCCCCCAATTCGCGCGTCCCGCCTTTCAGCGCTCGCTCCTCGCCTGCATTTTTAGGGTTTTTGGTGAATTTTGATGATTTTCCTGCTTTGTTTAAGAGCCGGCGCCTCCCGGCTCCAAAAAACGCCGAAAAAATGGGAATTTCCCAACAATTCCGGCCCGCGCTTCGCTCCTCCCGAAAAAAATCCGATTTTTGTTCGTTTGTTCAGCCCAAAAGCGAGGGGGAAAATCAGAATTAAACGCAAAGAAATCTCCTTTTTTGGGGATTTTTGGGGATTGGGTTTGGGGAGGATTTTTGGGGATTTTTTTGGGGGGAGTTGGGTTTTTTTTGGGCATAATTTGTGGGAGTTTTTAGGGGATTTTTCTTTTTTTTTTTTTGGGGGCGGGGGGGGTTTTTTTGGGGGTTTTCCTGGGGTTTTTTTTTTAATTTTTTGGGTTTTAATTTTCGGCCTTTTTTTTAAGGGGATTTTTTCAGTTTTTTCCCTGGGATCCCGCGCAGGGTGGGGGGTCACACAAATCCTGGGAAACGCTTCCAGAATTCCCGGATTTGGGGCGGCCGGAAGGAGCGATTGTAAAATTTGATGGATTTCTGGCGCGGAGCGTTTGCACTTTCTGAGCCAACAAATAATAAAAAAAAGGCGTTGAGGGTTTTTTTTTTTTTAAACTTTTTATTTTTTGGCGTCGCCGGGTTCGTTCTCCCCCCCGGGCCGTAAATCAGAATTATTTCCGGCGTTGGGGGAAAAAATAGAAATTTGAGGTGATCGTTAAAGGCGAGAACAAGTTCCTGGAAAGGGGAGGAAATGTAAAAAATGTAAAAATTGGGATAAAACGGGGAAAATCAGAATAAATCGGGGGAAATTGGGGGAAAATCAGAATAAAACTGGGGAAATTGGGGAAAAATCAGAATAAATCGGGGGAAATTGGGGAAAAAATGAGAATAAAACGGGAAATTGGGGAAGAAATAAGAATATAATGGGGAAACTGGGGAAAAAATCGGGGGAAATTGGGGGAAAATCAGAATAAAACAGGGGAAAATCGGGAAAAATCAGAATAAATTGGGGGAAATTGGGGGAAAAATCAGAATAAAACAGGGGAAATTCGGGGGGAAATCAGAATAAAACTGGGGAAATTGGGGGTGAAAAAATCAAAATTAATCAGGAAATCTAGGGTGGGGATCAGGGGAATTTGGGGAGGGGGAAAGGAGAATAAAGCAGGGAAAATTTGAGGGAAAAACCAGAAAAAGCAGGAGAAATTCTGGGGAGGAAAATATGAATTTAATGTGATTGTTAAAGGCACACAAAGACTTCCTAGAGGGGGAAAAAAAAGAATGTCCGCCATAAAAAATGGGAATAAAACACAGAAATTCGGGAAAAAAAAACCCAAGGGAAATAATTGAGGTTAAATGGTGAGATGGGGAATAAAAAAGGGAGCAGGAAAAGCCAAATCTTGAATTTTTGGGGGATTTATTGGCCCAAAATCGTCGTGACGTGACCCAAAATTGGGTTCTGATCTCCAAAGGGAGGAGGAAAAGCGAAATTCCCATTTTTTTTTAGGGTTTGTTGGACCTAAAATCTCGGAATTGACCCCAAAAAATGTCCCCTAGCCCCAGGGGGGTGAGGAAAGGGAAATCCTCAATTTTTAGGTTTTTTGGGCAAAAACCGCCCTAAATTGGCCCAAGAAGGGGAAAATCTCCGTTTTCCCTGGGCTGTTTTGGCCCCGAACTGCCCCAAAAATCGTCCCGCACCTCCAAGGGGACCAGAAGGAAAAAAAATCCGATTTTGGGGGGGTTTTAGCCCAAAAAAGCCCCAAAAAGGCCGAGTTGGAGCCGCCAGGAGCCCGGGCGTGGAAAGGGCCGGAATTCCCGGGAAATGGGAAATTCCAGGAAATTGGGAAATTCCAGGAAATGGGAAATTCCCAGGAAATCTGGAAATTCCAGGAAATCTGGAAATTCCAGGAAATGGGGAAATTCCAGGAAATGGAAAAATTCCAATGAAATAGGGAAATTCCAGGAAAAGGGAAAATTCCAATGAAATAGGGAAATTCCAGGAAATGGGAAAATTCCAATGAAATAGGGAAATTCCAGGAAATGGGGAAATTCCCAGGAAATGGAGAATTCCAATGTTCCCGGGAAATTCCAGGAAATGGGGAAATTCCATTTTTTCCCCTTTCGGGCTTTTCCTGCCGCTCCCGGGATTTGTTCTCCGCTGTTGGAATTTTTCCCCGCGGGAATTTGATGGATTTGGTTCCTCTCCCCCCATTAACAGCCGGGTTTGAGCCGAATTTGAATTATTTTGGATTTTAAGCAATATTCCCTCTCCAGGACATTTCCCTCCCTTTTCCCCCCCCCCCAAAAAAAACCGGAATTCCGATTAATTTCCAGCTCGTCATTTGGGAATAATTTGATTTTTTATCATTTATTCGCCACTTCGCGGCCCTAAGATGCCGATCAGGAACGGAAAACGGCCTTAAAACCTTCCAAAAATGGCAAAATCCGCTCAAAAATCCGCTGTAAATCCGGATTGCCCCAAAAAATGAGATGTTGAGCGCTTTTCCCCCATTTTCCCACCCGTTTTTGGGGAGTTTCGCTCCGGATGTTCCTGCGTGGAGCAGAAAATTCAAATTTTTTTCAATCTGTCAAACCGGGATGAGAGGACGAAAAAAATCGGGAAAAACTCCGGGAGAGAGAGAAAAAAAATGGGGAAAAATTCAAATTATTGTCCAGGCTGACAAGGCGGGGTGAAATTCGGGTGTCCCAAAACCGCGAGGAAATTCTAGGGCGGAAAAAATGAAAATAAAAAGCAAAATATAAATCAAACGGGCGGGAAAAAATAAAATTAAATGGGGGAAAAAAAAAATACGAAACCAGGAGGGAAAAATAAAATTAAAGGGCGGGAAAAATGAAAAATAAAAATCAAACCGGCGGGGGAAAAAAAAATAAAATGAAATGGGATTGGAGTGGGAAAAAAGCAGAATAAAATAAAAATCCCGCGCGGGGCTTTAATTTCATCGGCGTCAATGAAACTTTGGGAAACGCGCGGCGGAATTTGCCAGAAAAAGCAGAAAAAGCGGAGATTCCTCCCGCGCGGATCCCCCGAGCGAGGCCATCAAGTCGCAATTCGCTTTTTTTCCCCTTTTTTCTTTTTTTAATATTTTTTTTTCCCCCCCGAGGGAGCCAAATGGCGCCGGAATCCCGGGAAGTTTCAACGCGCGTCGCTTTTAGGCCTAAAAATTGGGATTTTTGGCTCGTTCCACGCGGGAAGGGAAACCTGGCGGGTTTTTTTTTTTTGGGGAAATCTTTGGGAAAATCCCCGAGAATGTCCCGGAATGTCCCTCAGGGCTTTGCCCTAAACCGTCACAAATCGCCCCAAACGGTCAAGTTCCACTTTTCTTTTTTTTTTTTTCCCCCCTTTCTTTTCTTTCCCCCATTTTATTTTTTCCCCTTTGTCCATTCCTTTTTATTATGCATTTTCCCCTATTTTTTCCTGTTCTCCGGCGCTTTTTATTGCTGTTTTTTGTTGGTTTTAAATATTTTTAAAATGAACTCTGCGTTTTCTTTTTGTTTCCCTTGAAAGTGACTCTGAACCCGCCTCTTTCTCCCCCGTCATGATCTTGAAATTCCCGGCCTATTTCCCTTTTTTTTCCCATTTATTTCTCCTTTTCCCAATCCCCAAACCCTGGAAAAACCCAATTCCGGAATAATAAACGAAATAAAGTCGCAGGCGACTGCCAAAAACCCCGATTCCGGCGGTTTTGGGCATCAAATTTTCGCTGGGAGATTTAAAATTCCGAAAAAAATCCAACTTGAGGAGCCCTCGGTGGGAGCGGCGCCGCAGAAAAAGAGGAGAAAGGAAAAAATCTGGGAGAAAAAAACCCAAAAAGTAACTTTAATCCGTAATTAGCTGCGGGAAAACAATGGCAACTCCTTTTAAAAACTGCAGGGAAAGAATGAAAATTAAATTAAATTAAAGTCCGCCCCAATCCGGAGAGTTTCTCTTTAAAAATAAATTTTTTCCCGAGTGTTTTCGGCTGGATCGGAGAATTCCCGCAGCAAAAGAGGCGGCGGCAGCTGCTGCTCTCCAAATTCCGGCTTTTTTCCCAAATCCCAGCTTTTTTTCCCCCCTCTCCGGAGGGATTTTTTCCCCCCTTCCCCCCCGGTGCGGTTTTATCCCAGAAATTCCAGACATTCGGGAATGAGAGCGGATAATTAAAAAAAGCTGCTGGGGCAGGGCAAGGGGAGGCGAAGCTGCTGCGCGGCGGGGAAAAAAATTGAATTAAAATTAAAAAAAAACACCACAAAAAAATAAGGAAAAATAAAAGAAACTTGGGATTTCACCTTTTTTTTTTCCTCCGTCAGGGGAAGCCGCTCAAAAAAAACCCAACCTGCTGCGGGGAGCTGCGGGAGAAACTGGGAATTTTTGGGATTTTCCCCCAAACTTCTCTCCCCCAGCTCCCGCCCCGATTTTTTTCCTAAAGGGCCAAAACCGAGCGCGGCCCCCAAAGCCCCCCCGGCCCCTGCAGAGCGCGAAATAATGGGAATAAAAACCAAAATTCGGCCGAGCAGCGGCGGCTCCGGCGCGGAGCGGCTCCGAGGAGGAGGAAGGAGCCGCGGAGGGAGGAAGGCGAAGGAGGAGGAAAGGAGAGGGGGCCATAATTAAACCACAATTAAACCACAATTAACCCCCCCTCCCTACTTTCGCCCGCAAAAAGCGGATTTTCCGCCAGAAAAGGCATTAAAAAAAACCCCAACAAAACGAAAACAAAAAAAACCCACACATAAAAACCCACACTTTTTTTTTTATTCCTTAAACCAAATTTCCCCGGTTTATCGCCGCTATAAAAACCCACGGGGGGGGTGGATTTCTCCCGGGGAATGAGGGTTTTTGGGCGGTTTTGGCCCCCGGGCGGGGCCGGGCTTTGTTCAACGTGAAGGTCCGGGCCGGGCGCGGGCAGATGTCGCTGTTGCTCCACGGAGCCGCCGCCGCCGGCGACAACTTGACCCCGGTGACGTCCGCGCCGTCTCAATCACCAAGGCCATTTTCAATCCTCATTGGCCTGGGCGTCACGTGGGGGCGAAGGATGGAAGGCGGAAAAAAAGGAAAAAACGGCAAAAAAATTAAAAAAATAAATAATGAATAAATAAAAAAAAAAAAGAGAGGCGGGGTGGGCGTAGTGGGGGGGGTGAAAGCGGTGCGTGGGTAATTACCGCGCTCGGATTTTTTTTTAATTTTTTTTTTCCTCCCTTCCCTCTTTTTTTTTTTTTTTTTTTTTTTTTTTTTTTTTTTTTTTTTCCCCTCTCTCTCTCTCTCTCTCTTTCTCCTCCTTCCCCCCCTCGCTCAAAAAAAGATGTCAGCCCCTGGCTGGAGTATTCCTCCCGCCAAGCGCTCCCGGAGAAAATGTCATGTCCCAGCAGCGCGGCTCCCGGCGCCTTCCTGATGGAGCCGCTGCCTCGCCCCGACCCCTTCGCCCCCGGCCCGGCCATTTTCGCCCAGCCCGCGGATTTCTCGCCGCTGCGGAGCTGCGCGGCGCTGCCCAAAGGCGCCGAGGCCCCGCCGGGCTCCTTCCCGTCCTACCTGGCTCACCTGGACACCTGGGCCGAGCCCAAGGGCGCGTTCCGCGCCGAGCCGCGCCCGCCGCCGAGCTGCGCCTTCCCCGCCGTCAAGGAGGAGGGCGGCTGCTGCCTGTTCGCCGAAAAACGGCCCAAAACGGCCCAAAACGCCGCGGAGAGCGCGCTGTTCGCCTCGCCGCTGGGCGAGCCCTGCCTGGCCGACCACGAGGCGCCGGCGGCCGGTTATTACCGCTACCCCTCGCTGGAGAAAAGCCCCGATCCGGCGGAATTTCGGGCGGGTTTCGAGGGCGAGCGGCTGGAAGCGGCGGCGGCTCCGCCGGCAAACGAGGGCGGCTCGCCCGAATTCCAGCGGAACTTCCCCGAAAACGCCGGCGCGGAGCAGCCGCAGGGGGAAATTAAGTCGGAAAAAGCGAAAGCGAGCGCGGGCGAGGCGGAAAAGGAGAGGGGTAAAAGCACGGACACCGGCAGCACCGATAATTCCGACTGCGAGGCCAAAGGTAGGGGAGGATTCGGCGTTTTGTTCCTTGTTTTTTTGGTGGTTAAGGGGTTAAAATTGTCCCCGAACGCGCTCGCTGCCCCGCCGGATTCTCCCGCAGAAATTGGGGATAAAATGATCCGGATGGAGGAGGCTTTATGGGGAAAAAATATCTGTATTCGGCCTCAAACGGTGGTGTTGAAAAATATATTTATTTATGTGTTTGGGAACTGAGGGGAGAAAGGGGAGCAGAGAGCGCGAGAAAAGTGATGGAAAATGCGAGTTTGGTGCGGGAAAAGGATGGAAATTCAGACTTTGGTGCAGAAAAAGGATGGAAATTTGGTGTTTGCTGAGGAAAAGGGATGGAAAAGGGAGTTCGGTGCTTGAAAAATAATGGAAATTTGGAGTTTGGTGCAGGAAAATAATGGAAATTTGGAGTTTGGTGCTTGAAAAATAATGGAAATTTGGAGTTTGGTGCTTGAAAAATGATGGTAATTTGGAGTTTGGTGCTTGAAAAATGATGGAAATTTGGAGTTTGGTGCAGGAAAATGATGGAAATTCAGACTGTGGTGTCAGAAACAGATGGAAATTCGGAGTTCGGTGCAGAAAAAGGATGGAAATGCGGATTTTGTGTTCTTTGCTTTGGAACCGCGGAGGTTTGGGGGGCTCTGGGCTCGGGGGGCTCTGGGGAGCGCTTGTTGTGATTTTCCGGGGGGCGAACCCCGATTTTCTCCCCTTTTTTTCAAGGGGAATTCTTCATTTCCGCGCGCGGGGCGAGAATTGCTTTCCTCTGGCGCTGGCTCGAGGTCAAAAAGAAAGAAAAAAGAGAAAGAATTGAAATGAAAATAATGAAAATGATGAAAATAAAGAAAATAATGAAAATAAAAAGGCGCGGGGCGGACTTGGCAGCTCCAGGCGGGAATTGCGGCTCCTTCCAGGGCTGGGAAGAGGCTCCGGGAGAGGAAAAAAAGCTTTTTTTAATTGAAATCTTCAGTTCGTTTTGTCTCCTTGGCGGAGGCACATAAATGTTTCTGTCGTGCCGAGCAGATGTTTTGGGTTTGGGATTCTCCCCGGGCGAGGCTCGCACGGAAAGCCGCTGGATTTTGCCGGAGAGGCTGAAAATTTTGGGATATTCGGGGTTTATTCCTTCTTTAATCCCAAACCGGGCAAGTCTAGGGGCGGATTCGGCCAGCGGGATTGGATTTTCTGGGGGAAAAAAACCCCAAAAATATCTCAGGAAAATCCCGCTCGGATCTAAGCCTGGCTTTGCCTGAGCTGCGGGGATTAAAATATCCCAAAATTCCGGCTCCCAAAAAATCCTGACCCCACCAAAAAATCTCCTCCCCCACCAAAATCGGACTTGGTGGGAGCAAAGCCCAGAAATTCTCGTTTTTCCCCTCTTTATTTCGAATAATTCACATTTCTGATCTGGCGTTCGGAGGGGAAATGATTTTATCCGAGGGCTGAGCTGCGATTGCACAAAAAAACCCGAGAATTAAAAAAAAAACCAATAAAAACCCCACCAAAACAAAGGGGGAAAAAGCAAAGTCAAGGTTATCAAAACCCCGCAAAGTTAATCTGCACAAAAGCGCCGGGAGAGGTTTTGGTGGGAGATAACCCAAAAAAATAAAATAATAATTAAAAAAAGAAGGTTATTTTGGGCTGGGTTCGCTCTGTGGGCGGAAAGAACGGGAATAGACAGAAATAAAAAAGGATTTATCCGCTCGGCTGTTGGATTGGAGGGGGATGCGCCGGGCCGGGCGCATTTGGGAGATTTTTGGGGTCGCTGTCGGAGAAATTCGGGTTTGGGACGGTCAGAGGCGATTTGGGGCGGATTCGGGCGATTTCTGTTCATAAAAACCTCCCCAAGCTGCGATTTTCCTTTCTGCCGAGCCCCAATTTTGATTTATTTTTTTTTTTTTTTAATAAAAACCCTTTTCTGGTGGAATTTCAGCGTTTGGGGGAGGGGGCTGGGGAGGTCCTGGAGGGCGAACCCCGAATTTCCAGGGAATTTCCCCAAATGCGGGGCCGAGGATTTGCTGCGTTTCTCTTGGATTTTCCCCAAATTTGGGCTCAGCTCCCGGCCGGATTTTCCCTCCTCATGACCAAATTCAAGGATCCTCCGGTGTTTATTTAGGTGAACCGCGACATTTTCCCCAAATTCCCCCGATTTGCCCCAATTTGTGGCCTGGCAGCGCAGCCTGGAGGGGGAAAACTGCGAAAATTCATTTATTTCACCCCAAAACGCCCCCAAACCGCGCCGGTTTCCGCCACAGCGAGCGCCGAGAAAGGATTTGGGGTTTTTGGGGTGATCTGGGGGAACCCCGGAATTCACCAGTGACCGCAGGGAGTTTTTAATTAGCGCTGTTTAATTGAGATTTCACCCCGAGCCCTTTGCGGCTTCCCCGCGCTGGAGGCGCCTCCGCCACCGATTTTTTTTCCACAAAACCCCTTTTTTTTACCACCCAAAAATCTGATTTATGTCCCCTAAACCCCGATTTATGGACCCCAAAATCCCGATTTATCTCCTCCAAATATGATTATTTTCCCCAAAATCCCGATTGCTCTCCCCGGAACCCTGATTTATCTCCTCCAAATCCGATTATTTTCCCCAAAACCCCCATTTCCCTCCCCAAAATCCCCATTTCCCTCCCCAAACCCCGATTTATCTCATCCAAACTCAATTCTCTTCCCCAAATCCCATTTTATCTCCTCCAAACTCCATGCTTCTCCCCCAAAACCCCATTTCCGTCCCCAAAACCGCCCATTTCCTTCCCCAAACTCAATTCTTTCCCCCAAAACCCCACTCCGCTCCCAAAACTCAGATTTTTCTCCTCCAAATCGAATTTATGCCCCCAAAATCTGATTTATCTACCCAAACCCCGATTTTTCTCCCCAAACCCCGATTTTTCTCCCCCAAACCCCGATTTTTCTCCCCAAACCCCGATTTTTCTCCCCAAAACCCCGATTTTTCTCCCCAAAACCCCGATTTTTCTCCCGAACGCCCCGATTTTTCTCCCCAAAACCCAATTTTTTCTCCCAAACCCCGATTTTTCTCCCCAAAACCCCGATTTTTCTCCCGAACGCCCCGATTTTTCTCCCCAAAACCCAATTTTTTCTCCCAAACCCCGATTTTTCTCCCCAAAACCCCGATTTTTCTCCCGAACGCCCCGATTTTTCTCCCCAAAACCCAATTTTTTCTCCCAAACCCCGATTTTTCTCCCCAAAACCCCGATTTTTCTCCCCAATCTCGCGTCTCTTTTCCAACCCCGGCACCCCCAGCCCCAAATCCGCTCTGGCACCGCCCCAGCGCCGTCATTTAAACCCGGCTTTAGGGCCGAATAAACCTTGATTTTCACCCAAATAAACCTTTATATAAACTCGATTTCAGGCCGAATAAATCTTTATTTAAACCTGATTTTCCAGCCGGGTAAAATCCCCGTTATTTAAACCCGATTTTGGGGGCGAATGAACCTTTTTTAAAGCCGATTTCCAAACAGGATAAAATTCTCTATTTCCACCCGGTGTTGGGGGCGAGTAAACCATTTTTGTAACCCGACTTTTGAGCCAGAAAACCCCTCATTTAAACCCGATTTTCGTGCCGAATAAACCTTTATTTACACTCCATTTTCGAGCGGAGAAAACCCTTTTTTTTTAACCCGACTTTCGCGCGGAAAACCCCTCATTTAAACCCGATTTTCGTGCAGAAGGAACCTTACTTAAACTTGATTTTTTGGCCTTATTCACCTTTATTTTAACCGACTTCCGACCCGGGTAAAACCCTCATTTAACCTCGACTTTCGCCTTGGAAAATCCTTACTTAAACCCCATTTTCGTGCCGGCAAAACCCCCTTTGTAAACTCAATTTTCTAGCGGAAAAAAGCCCTTATTAAAACATAATTTTGGGGCCTAAAGAAACCTTATTCAACCCCGATCTTCTTGCCGAAAACCCCTTATTTAAACCCGATTTTGGAGCCGGAAAAACCTCATTTAACCCCAACTTTCGAGCCGGGAAAAACCTTTATTTAACCCCTATTTCCGTGAGATAAAACCCGTGTATAAACCCGATTAAATAACCCCCTTTTCTTGCGGAAAAAGCCCCAAATAATCCCATTTTCTTGCGGAAAAAAAGCCTTTATTTAAACCCGATTTTTGGGCCTAATTCGACCCCCATTTCCGTGCGTTAAAACCCTTGTATAAACACGATTTTTCCACAGGAAAAACCCCAAATAACCCCATTTTTTTCACGGAAAACCCCCCAATAACCCCATTTTCTCAAGGAAAAAAAAAACATTAAACCAAATTTTCTCACAGAAAAAAACCCAATAATCCCATTTTCTCACAAACAACCCCCATTTTCTCACGTAAAAACCCCAAACCCCTAATTTTCTCACAAAAAACAACCCCAAAACCCCAACTTTTTCACAAAAAACCCTCCAAAACCCCAATTTTCTCACAAAACCCCCCCAATTTTCTCACCAAAAATCCCCCATTTTCTCCCCGAACCTCCCCAAAACCCCAATTTTCTCACAAACCCCAATTTTCTCACAGAAACCCTCCATTTTCTCACTGAAAACCCCCATTTTCTCACTGAAAACCCCCATTTTCTCACTGAAAACCCCCATTTTCTCACTGAAAACCCCCATTTTCTAAAAAAACCAACCTCCCAAAGCCCCAATTTTCCCACAAACCCCCCATTTTCTCACTCAAACCCCCAACCCCAATTTTCTCACAGAAAACCCCCACTTTCCCACAAAACCTATCCCCCAAACCCCCCGTTTTCTCACTGAAAATCCCCGAATTTTCCCACAAAACCCCCGAATTTCTCCCCAATTCCCCCAATCCATCCATTTCCTCACTGAAAACCCCCTATTTTCCCACAAACCCCCCAATTTTCCCCCAAACCCCCCCATTTTCTCACTGAAAACCCCCAATTTTCTCACAGAAACCCCAATTTTCTCACAAAACCTATGCCCCAAAGCCCCCGTTTTCTCACTGAAAACCCCCATTTTCTCACAAAAACAAACCCCTCAACCCCCATTTTCCCACAAAAACACCCCCCAATTCCCCCAGTCCCCCCATCCAAACCCCCGAATTTCCCCCCCGTCCCCGGTGACGGCCGCCTTGTCTCCGGCAGCGGCGGGCTCGTGGCTGACGGCGCGCTCGGGCCGCAAGAAGCGCTGCCCGTACACCAAGCAGCAGACGCTGGAGCTGGAGAAGGAGTTCCTGTTCAACATGTACCTGAGCCGCGAGCGCCGCCTGGAGATCAGCCGCAGCATCGCGCTCACCGACCGCCAGGTCAAGATCTGGTTCCAGAACCGCCGCATGAAGCTCAAGAAGATGAACCGCGAGAGCCGCGGCCGCGAGCTCAGCGCCGGCTTCAGCTTCAGCTGAGCGCCGCGGGAGCGCGCCCGGCCCCCGACCCGGCCCCTCCCGCTGGGCTCGCGCTGCTTCTCTTTGCTCTTCTTTTAATTTTTTTTTAAGTTTTTTTTAAATTTTTTTCAAATTTTTTTCAATTTTTTTCCAATTTTTTTTCAATTTTTTTCCATTTTTTTTTAATTTTTTGCGATTTTTTTTTAATTTTTGGGCTTTTTTTAGTATTTTTTAGGGGTTTTTTTTGTTTTTTAATCTGTATTTTATTGCTGTTGTTATTTTATTTTGTTATTTTATCTCCTTAAATTTTTTGTGATTTTTTTAAATTTTTCGGGCTTTTTTTAGTATTTTTTAGGGTTTTTTTTTGTTTTTTAATCTGTATTTTATTGCTGTTGTTATTTTATTTTGTTATTTTATCTCCTTATTTTATTTTGTTATTTTATCTTATTTTATTTTGTTATTTTATTTTGTTATTTTATCTCCTTATTTTATTTTATTCTGTTATTTTATCTCCTTATTTTATTTTGTTATTTTATCTTATTTTGTTTTGTTATTTTATTTCGTTATTTTATTTTGTTATTTTATCTCCTTATTTTATTTTGTTATTTTATCTTATTTTATTTTGTTATTTTATTTTGTTATTTTATCTCCTTATTTTATTTTATTCTGTTATTTTATCTCCTTATTTTATTTTGTTATTTTATCTTATTTTGTTTTGTTATTTTATTTCGTTATTTTATTTTGTTATTTTATCTCCTTATTTTATTTTGTTATTTTATCTTATTTTATTTTGTTATTTTGTCTTCTTATTTTATTTTGGTTATTTTGTCTTATTTTATTTTGTTATTTTATTTTGTTATTTTCTGTTGTTATTTCCTGGTTTTATTTTATTATTTCCTTATTTTATTTCCTTATTTTATTTCATTATTTTATTTCACTATTTCATTCCTTTATTTTGTTTCATTATTTTATTTCATTATTTTATTTCGTTATTATTTTATTTCATTTGTTTTATTTTATTTTATTTGTTTTATTTTATTTTATTTTAGTCTTCTTTTATTTTCTGTCTTATTTTATTTTATTTTATTTTATTTTATTTTATGTCTTCTTTTCTTTCTTTTCTTTTCTTTTCTTTTCTTTTCTTTTCTTTTCTTTTCTTTTCTTTTCTTTCCTCTTCTCTTATTTTATTTTATGTCCTCTTTTATGATTTTCTTTTATTATTTCCCTTTATTTTATTATTCTATTTTATGATTTCATTTTGGTATTTCATTTTATTATTTTCTGTTCCTACTATTTCATTTCATTCTTTCATTTCATTTCATCCTGTTATTTTGTTTTGTTCTTTTATTTCCTTATTTTATTTCCTTATTTTATTTTGGGTTTTTTGGTTTTGAGTTTTTGTTTTTGGCTTTTTTTTGTTTGTTTGTTTTGGGTTTTTTTTTTGGTCTTTTTTTTTTTTTTTTTTTTTTTTTTTTTTTTTCCCCCCCCCCAAAAACCCCCCCCCCCCAA
>NW_024525201.1:18875-31724 GCF_017590135.1 Pyrgilauda ruficollis
TTTGGTTTTTTTTTTTGTTTTTTTTTTTTTTTTTTTTTTTTTTTTTTCGTTTTCCTCGCGCCCGCAAAAACCCGACACGCCGAAAGGGCGAAAAAAATCAAATAAAACAAAAGGACCTCGAGTGGTTTTTTGCGCTCTGAGCGCCACGAGGGGATTTCGCAGCCCGCGGTTTCTCGGAGGGGAAATAAAAGGTGGAAAATAAGACAGTGGCAAAAAAAGAAAAAAGAAAAAAAAAATACAAAATCCCGACCTTACCGAGTATTTAAGTTATTTCCGTGCAGCACAAAGCAGAAGGACTTTTCCCCCAGGTGTGGTTTTTATGTTTAGGAGGGAATAAATTCCTCCCGAACTTTGTTTGGTTTTTTTTTTTGTTTTGGTTTTTTCCTCCCCAAATCCTAGCGTAGCTTGGCTGTTGTACAATAAAAAAGGCGAAAAAAAGCAACAAAAAAAAAGAGAGAAGATGTGGATTTGGTGTGTGTAAATTGGAGGGGCAGCTGAGCGGTTCCTGCCGGGGAAAACGGTGCCATCCACAAAATAAAATAAAATAAAATATTTAAGGGGAACGGAGAAGGAAAAATAGGGTGGGGGGAGGAAAGGGAAAAAAATAATTTATAAAAAAAATCAGAGTATTGGGTATTGATGATGGGAGGGGGGGAAAAAAAAGGCTGAAAAGTCAATTTCTGGTGGCTGTGGTATTTAAATATCTCCTGTTCGTGTTATCCTGTGCATGTATCTTCCTTCGCGGAGCCAAAATAAATTTCGTAGAACCGCGGACGAGTGGGTTCCTTATAAAAAAAAAAAAAAAAAATTATTAAAAAAAAAACAAATTTCACTCCTTTTTTTTTTTCCTCAAGACTCATCCTTTTAAACCTTCCAGGAGCTTCTCCCTGGCGGAGGGAGGGAGGGAGGGGGGGGATTTTAATACGAGCGCGAGCCCCATAACGTTGATTTAAATATTATCCAGGTGACCACAATAAGTCAAGGTCATAAAACAGTAATGTCAGGACGGTCTCGGCGAGCGCTGGAGGTGGATTTTATGATCTGCAAATATAATGTGCCGCAGCAGTAAAAGATGCATTTAAAGGTGACGGTGCGGGAGGGAAGGGAGGCAGAGCCGCCGCGCCGACCTTGGGATGCGCAACTCCCTCCGCGGGGCTTTTTTTTTTTTTTGGGGAGCCGCGCTGGGATTACACCCCCGAAAAGCCGGGATTTGGGATGGCGGCGGCAAGGTAGGAGCGGAGGTTTCGCATCTCCGCGCGGATTTTAGTTTTGTTATTGTGGTTGTGGTGATTTTTTTAATATATATATGTATGTATTTTTTATGTCTCGCTCTCTCCGCGCTCGCGTTTCCCCGCAGCCCCGCGCGTCTCCTGCGCGCCTGGCAGCGGGATTTCCGAGCGGAAATTCACGGTTTTGCCCCCGTTTTTTCCGCCCCGAGCCTCCCTTCCCTGGAAGCTGCGCGGCGCGGAGGAGCCGCGGGGGCTGCGCGGAAGGCGGGGATTGCGGGAGTTTCGGGAATTTCGCGGGATTTGGAGCGCGGTTTGCGCGGGGTGCGGAGCCCAGAGCGGGTTTGGGTCGCACTGCCGCAGCCCCGGCGCTCCCGGGCCGCGTTTTTGGGCTGGATCCGCGCGATTTGAGCGGGGGAGCTGCGGACGCGGCAGTGCGCGAATTCCGCATTTCGGAGCAGATTTCCGAGCTGATTCCCCCAAAATCGCCGCCGCGCCAGCGATTGAATCCATCTCCATCCCAGACCGCCTCATTAAAAAACGCCTCTTTCCGCTGATTTTTACTAATTTTGCCATTTCCGAGCGTTTCCCGAGCTGCGAATTTCGGGCAGGGAGAGGCGCGAGGGGAGCCCAGCAACAAAGGGGCGAATTTCCTCCCTCCCTCTCCTTTTTTCCTCTTTTTTCCCCTCTTTTCCCCCACCTTCCTCCCAGCCCCGTTTCCCCTCCCTCCTCCTCCTCCTCTGGCCGGCTTGTTTTTGGTTTTTTTTGGGTTTTTTTTTTTTGCCCTTTTCCGCCCGTTCTGACAGAAATCGCGTGGATGCCAGCGCAGCTGATCTGTGGTTTAGGTAGTTTCATGTTGTTGGGATGGGCTTTAGGCTCGGCAACAAGAAACTGCCTTAATTACGTCAGTTCGTCTTCATCAAGGGCAGCACCCGCAGCTCCGCCGGGCGCCCTAAAAAAATAAAACAAAAAACCCCAAAATCCCACCCCAAAATCCCCGTCCTGCTGGGGATGGCCACCCAAACCTGCGCGACCCCCCCAGCGCGCCCCTCGCGGGGATTTTTGCCCTTTTTCTTTGATTTTTGCCCCCTTTTTCTTTGAGTTTTTGCCCCCTTTTTCTTTGATTTTTGCCTCTTTTTATTTGATTTTTGGCCCCGTTTTATTTGGTTCTTTGGCCCCGTTTTATTTAGGTTTTTGGCCCCGTTTTATTTGGGTTTTTGGCCCCGTTTTATTTGGGTTTTTTGGCCCCGATTTCCCCCCTTTTGTTGCTGGGATGATGAGGACAAAAGCAGCGCTTTTTGCGCTTTTCCACCCCAAATTATCAGCGATGATTGGCAGAGCCCCAGCGCGGGGTGATGCCTTTTAAAAATGAGAGAAAAAACGGGAAATCACTATAAATAACAAAAAATAGTAAAAATTAAAATTCCCTCCCCTTTTCCTCCCTCCCCGGTGGCGGCTTTTGAATCCCTAAATTTTTTAAAAATTCAATTTTTGAGCTGGGAAGGCGATTTGGGGATTTTTGGGGGAGTTTGGCTGAGGAGGGGGTGTTGGGGAGCTCTGATTTTTTGGGGGGTTCTGCTGCGAGCGCCCCTCGCGCCCCCTTTTGCTGATAACCCCCTAAAAAAACCCAAAAGTAGCAGGTGAAAAAGGGGGGGAAAAAAGCAGAATTTGGGCAATTTTAACCCCTCCTGTGCCCGCGTCTCCAGCCAGGGATTAAATTCAAAATTCCCCCCTTTTTTTGCGCGCTTTAATCTGGATTTCCAGCCGCTCTGTGGAGCCTGGGTTGGGAATTCAGGAATTAAATCCTCTGGAACAAAAACATGGAAAAAACCTCATGAATTGGGGCTGGAGGAATCCAGGCACGAGCGGAGGGGGAATAAAAAGTTAAAAAGCGTTTTCCCCCTTTTTTCCCCCCTAAAACGCGCGGGAAAAGTTGTGAAAGTTGTGTCAGTGTTTGAATGCCCAAAAAAATGGGGGGAAAAAAGGGAAAATTGGGAGCGAAACGAAGCAAAAATCGCGGGGAAAGAGGAATCGGCGAGGTCCGAAAACGCCAAGGGGCGAGGGTGAAATTCTGGGCGGAAAACCGGGAATTTCGGGAGCCGTTTCCTGCTGGTTTTGGTGCATTTTGTGTCTCGACACCCCAAAAATGCGGATTGTGGCGGAGTCGGGGTGAGGCTGAGAGGCGCAGCTCGGAATTGAGGCGAAACTCGCAATATTTGGGATTTCCGCTGCGGGCAGGTCGGGGCTCGGCCGGAATTGTGAATTTTGGGTGTTGGTTTGGCTGCTGGGTTCTGATTTTTCGGTGTTTCCCCCAATTTTGGTTCCTCCCCTGAGGACCTGAGGTTGCTGTGGTCGGAGTTGATTTCGATGGCGAAAATCGCGATTTTTTCCCTCAAACGGGGGCTGGGGGTTGTGGCCCGAAGGAGAATAAAATGAATGGATTATTTAATATCTGCTTTTTATGCTCAGTTCGGTGTTAAAAATGCTCTGTTTAAAGCTCGGAAAGTCGCTGTTTTGGGGGATTTCACTGATTTTGCTGTTTTGGGGTATTTTCGTCATCCTGGGGGCAAACCCCGGAATTTAACAGTCGCTAAAAGGGCAAAAGAAGAGGAAAAAAAAAATAAAAAAGAAAAGGAAAAGAAGAAAAAACCGACCGCACGCTGGTTTAAATTAATATTTCAACAGAAACAAGGTTGATTACTGGTAGGTTTAACCGTAATTATTTGATATTAGTGCTGTGATAATTGAATGATTTAAAGGATTCATTACATTTATGACGAGTTTCGCCTTCTCGGGATTAACAATCCGCAGATTTCTCCCCCTTTTCCCTCCGAACAGCGTGAACCAGACAAACCAATTTCTATTCCCTGCATATTAAGATTGATTTTTATTTCCGAGCCACCCCTGGAGAGAGAGACACACAGAGAGAAAGAGGAATAATAAAAAAATAAATAATTTTTCCCTTAAAAAGCAGCGAAATTTAAAATACGCTCAGCAACCCCGACCCCAGAAAAGCCATAAAAAAGTGAAAATCTCCCCCACTGGTTTTTAATTATGAAATTAGAGCGGCGGAGGGGCGCGGGAGGGGATTTATGGCTCCGAGATTTTCCTGGGATGCGCCGGTTTTTTATGGAAAACCAGGAGCGCTGGCCGGGACCCCACGCTGCTCTCCGTCAGTTTTCTGATTTTTTTGTTTTGTTTTGTTTTTGGCTCCGTTCCCCGCCTTCATTCCGCTTTCTCAGGGTCAAATTTCGGCGATATCTCCGATTTTGGCGGATTTTCCTGGACCGCTCCGCTCCCGGCAGGTGGAATCCAAATCCCAAATCCCAAATTTCTGTGTGGGCGAGCATCGCCCCGGGCTGCGCTTTCTCCTTTCTGAGAGGGGGAAAATAACAAAAAAAACACCTAAAACCGACACCAAAAGGAGTTAAAAACACCCCGAAATGCGCCGGGGTCGCGCTGGTGAATTCTCTGGATTTTTGGGGAGCTGGGCTTTATTTTGGGGGGGATTGAATAAATTCCGGTCCTTCCTGGGGGGAGTTGGGGTGGGAAAAATCTCCTCAAGGTCTTGGCGGAGAGAGGAGCCGGAAAAAGGGAAAAGAGGCGGAAAAAGGGGCCGGGAAATGGGGGGGAAAAGGCAGGAATCGGCCGAAGGCTGCGGCGCGGAGGGACCCGCGCAGGATCCGCGCAGGTACCGGGCTGGGATGGGAGAGATTGCTGGGGATGGGACAAATCCTGTGAGGGGGAAAAACTCTAAAAAAAAACCCTTTAAAAATCTTTTTTTAAAAATCTTTTTAAAAACCTAAAGCAACCCAAGAAAAAAACCTTTTAAAACCCTAAAAAAAAAACCTTAAAAACCCTAAATAAAACCCTTTAAAACCTCTAAAACAACAACAACAAAAAAAACCTCGAAACCTTTAAAACCCTTAAAAAAATTAAAAATGTAAAATTACCCTAAAAACCCCTTTTAAACCCCCCTAAACCCCCATTTTTCTGCGCGCCCGGCGCAGGCCGGAGCTGCCGGGCCGGAATCCAGCCGCCGCCGCCTCCGCCCTTCCCCCGCCCTCCCCCGCCGCTTTTTTGGGGTTGTTTTGTCTCCTCCGAGGGCACCGGGCGCTGCCCCAACACCTTTGGGGCCGGGGGGGCGCAGACAATGGGGTGGCGCAGACACAACTCGCGCCCGTGGTTATCTATGCTAATTACAGCCTGTCTGGCACAAACCTAATAAATGAATAAACGCGGCGGCGGAAAGAACCCAAAAATGTTTCTCCAGGCGCTGTTGGCCTCGCCTCTCTGGGTTCAGGCTTGTTCTCCGCTCGGCTTTTCTTTTCTTTTATTTTCTTTTATTTTATTTTTTTTTTAATGTTTGTGGGGTTTGTAATTTTATTTATTTATTTTTTCCTTTCCCCCTTGTCTTGACCCGCCGCGCGCCGCACCCAAAAAAAAAGAAAAAAAAACAAAACAAAAAAAACCCACAACATAAAAAAGAAAAAAAAAAAAGAAAAAAAGACCAAAAAATTAAATAAAAAATCCCCAGCGAAGCTGCGGAGGAAAACGCGGATTTTCCGCCTCTTGGTGTTGGGAATTATCCGCAGAGCAAAGACCTGAAATTGGGGGATTTTTTTGGGGGGGAAAAACCAGAGCAGAACGCGCTTAAAGGAAGGGTCGGGAGATGTAATTGCGGCTCGGAATTTATTGCGCGCCCGCGGTAGCTCCAGCGCTGGAGGAATTCGGACGCGGGGGGGACGCAGAGGGGGGAGAGGCACCCGAGCAGGTAAAAAACCCCGCAGCGGGATTTTCCCGGAAAAACGGGCGATTTCGGTACCTCCGTGGCGTTTCCGCGATGCTTTCCAGCGGGGAATTGTTGTCCCGGGGAAGGTTTTCCGTGGAATAAATGTGATTTTTTTTTTCCCCTCCCTTTTATTTTTGGTCGTTTTGTTTTTCCGGAGGGTTTTAGCCTGGAGGGAAACGCAGCGCGAGATCCGCGGACGGCCCGAAATTGATTTTTTTTCACCCGCATTTCTTCACTCCAAGAGACAATCCCGGGATAATCAAATATTCCGCAGCCTCTGGTGCATTGCGGGCGATTTTTTTTTCCCCCTTTTTTGGTTTTTTTTTTTTTAAGGAAAGGAGGGGAGGAGGAGGAACAAAAGGGAACGAGCGAGAACTTGGGCAGGAGGAGAGGAAGGGACGGAAAAGGGACAAAGAGAGGCAGGAAAAGGGAATTTTATTCAGGGTGAAGGTTGGAAAAGCGGCCCCGGGCAGATCCGCCCTCCCCGAGCGCCGATTTGGGGGAAAAACCCGATTTCGGGGAAAATCCGACCTTGACTGTGGGAATGGAAGCGCGGCTCCTGCGCGGGGATTTGGGAATTTGGCGATTTGGGAATTGGGGATTTTGTCCCCCCCCCCAGGAGTTCTCCCTTCCCCGGAGCCCCCCCGGGGATCCCGAGGGGTTTGGGGACCCCCCTGGGAAAAGGGGAAATCTCCGAAACTTCCCCCAAATCCGGGGCGGCTGCGGCTGCCTCTGCAAAAAAAGGAGACTTCAAAAAATCCCAAAAATCTCTAAAAAGGAAAAAAATCCCCCCAAAAGCAGCGCCAGCCTGGCCACGAGCGTGTTTATTCCTTTTATTTTCCTGTCCTCCCACTCCTGCCCTTTTTTCCCTTCCTTTTTAATTTTAATTTTTATTTAATTTTAATTTTAATTTTTTTTTCTCGGGGTTATATTTTTGTCCCATTTCCTCCCAATCTGAGCAGAATTTCTCAGAGCGGAGGGGAAAGATTTGGAAGATCTCGGCTCGGGAGCATTTTTGAGGCACCAGGGCAGGATTTGAGCTCCAAAAATGTTCCAGAAACGGCCAAGCCCGGGCTCAGACAAAGGCAGAATTCCCTGTAACCGCATCTCCGCTCTCCTACCTATTTATTTTTATTATTATTATTATCACCATTATTTATTGTTATTATTTTATATCCGAATTTTTTATCTCCGCCAGGAAATAATAAATCTCCAAACCCCGAGCTGAGCTGGCTCGGCGCTGTCGGAGTTTTCTTTTTTTTTCTCCCCCCGCGGATTCCAGAGCAGGGAAGGATTCGGGGTTCGCCGGTTTCCCCCTCAATTCCCAGGAATCGCCCCCAAAACCGCGGCATCCCAGAGCCGCAGTTCCAGCCGGGAAAGGGGAGCATTCCCGGGGCTCCCCCAGAACTTCTCCCCCTCCCACGGCGACGTTTTTCCCTCATTTTGGGAAAAAAAAACCCCAAATTTTATAGGGATTTAATACAGACTTTATAAGGATTTTATTGGGAGAGGGGGAAATTTTCTTGGGGGGCTCCCACCGCGGTGAATTTTATGGGGTTCCCCGCCCTGCTGCGGGATTCGGGGGGCAGAACGCTGCCTTAAAGCGAGTTTTTAACCCCAAACCGAGCTTCCAGCCTGTTTCTAACCCCAAAACCGCCGCTTTTAGCCCCAAAGCCGCGTCCCCCGCCTCCCAGGCGAGGCTCGAAGGTGAAGCGCCCTCGCTTTGTGCCGCTCCTGCTCCGCAGCCCCGCGCTCCGCCGAGACCTCCGGGGGGCTTTTTATGGAGAAACCCCTTCCCCAGGGCGCTCCGGGGGCGGCAGGGGGTGGCTAAATCCCGCTTTTTCCACGTGGAAATCCCGGGAATCGGCGCCTTTGTGTGACACCGGCTCCATCCCGTGACCTCCGAAATCCGCCCCGAGCCGCGGCTCGCGTCGCTCCCCGCCCGCTTTCCCGGCGGAATTCCCGCATTCCCGGCGGAATTCCCGCCTTCCCGGCCGAATTCCCGTTTTTCTCCGCGCTCTGAAAGCCTCCCGCAGCTCCCGACCCCGCGCCGGGCTCGCTCCCTCCTTCCCCCTCTTCCTCCTTGTCCTTCCTCCCCTCTCTCCCTTCCCCAGGGCCGCTTTTGTGAGGATTCCTCCTCAAAATGTTCCCCCGAAACCGGGAGATCCCGGGCGGGGTTTGTCGCCCACGCTCCTCTCCGCTCGGAAAACGGGGGAAAATAAAAGAAAAATGAGGATTTTTGGATCTTTTAAAATTTTTTTTTACCCCTCGTGGAGATGAAAATCCCGGCGAGAGGAGGCCGGGGATTAACGGGTGAACGGGGCTCGGGAAAGGCCAAGGAGGATCCCGGACCCTCTGGAATATTTTCCTTTTTTAGGACTCGCGGGAGCCTCAAAACGGAGCCAGGCAGAAATTCTAGAGGAGGGCTGCGAGGCGAGGACGATTTTTGGGGAGAAATCCGGCGTTTCCCCGCAGAAATCCGCGGTTTTAGCTGAAAATCCCGTTTTTCCCAGCAGCTCTGGGACATCCCTTCCTTTATTTTTGTTTTGGGTTTTCCGCGGGGTGAGGCGCGGGGTTTGCGCTGGGGAGGATTTTCCACATTGTGGACTCGTTTTGGGCTAATTTTGGGCTCATTTGGGGCTTTTTTCCCCCGTCCCTGCCCCTCGGTTTTCCCCAGCCCTCTCCTGCTGAAGCCCCCTCCTCTCGCGCAGCCCGAACGGGTAAAAATGGGTGAAAATCGCGGGGTTTTGGGTGCGGGGGGCTCCAGCAGAGCCGCTCTCAGCGGTGACACTGAGGACACCCCCCCGCTCCTCATTTTTCCCTCTCCTCCCCAAATTTCCCCGTTTCCCTCCCAGCTTCAGGAAACCCGAGGGATGCAGAACGCAGAAAATCCTTTTTTTTTTTAAATCAGAGGGGTTGTGCTGTTTTTGTTGTTTTTTTTCCTTTAATAAAATGCTGAGATGTAATTTTTTTTAAAAGGGATTTTATTTTATTTTTTTTTTTTGCTTCAAAAGAAATCGCCCGAGTCTCTTTTTTGGCGGCTGCGCTGGGCGGGAGCTCCTCACCTACCTGTCTTTCCTTACAAAAGCAGGGTTATTCCCTCAAAAACGCAGCCGGGCGTTTTTGGACGCTCCCAACTCCTCCGCTCGCTCTGGTACCAAAAAAAAATAAAATAAAAAAAAAATTTAAAAAAAAGGAAAAGCCAAAAGTTTCCAGGCGTCACCCAAAATAAAAGGAAAAAAAAACATTAAAAAGGCAAAAATAAAAATAGAAATCTCATGCGCCCAGCACGCGCTGCCGCTTCCTCCGCGCCCCCCCGAGCTCCCCGAGCTGCAAACTCCGTCCTGCGCTTTTATTTAATGAACGACACATTTATGAACAATCAAATGATCCTCGTAAAAATTTTATTGAAGGACATAAAAAACATCCCCGGCTCCTCCTCGCCCAGCGCCGCAGCCTCTGCCTTGCGAGAGCTCAGCTTTCCCTTTTTGGATTTTTATTTTTATTTCTTTTTTCATTTTTTTAGGGGGATGGAGAAGGGGCTTATTATTACTATTATTATTATTATTATTATTATTATTATTTATTATTGTTATTATAAAGCCTCTCCTCTTTTTTAAAGCCGCCCGGAATGATCCATAATTTTATTTTCTGGCTGCTGGAGAGGCTCCCGGCTCGGAGCGGATCCCCGGAGCAGCCCTGGCGGGGAGGCAGCGCTGCCAAAGATGACAAAAGCCGCTTTTTTCGCCCCTTTTCGGCTCCGAGCTCCGCGTCCCCCCCTCTCCGCTCCCCTCCGCGGCTGCGGGCGGGGGTCCCACCTCCCCGAAATTGGCTTTAATCCCCCCGGAGCGGCGCGGGGAGAGGGGACAGAGATAAATTGCGTGGAGAAATAGTTCCTGGGCCACCTTCCGCAGTTACCTTCCACCTTGCCTGCCTCTCGCTCGCAGCCTCGGGCAGAATCTCCCCCCGCCCAGCCCGCGGGGCTGAGCATCCCCGGCCGCCGAGCCGAGCATCCTCCTCCTCCTCTCCTCCTCCTCCTCCTCATCTCCGCCCCCGTTTCCAGCCGCTTTTTTTTTTTTTTTTTTTTTTTTTTTTAAAAAAAAACCGGGGGGGGTTTTCACATATGTCATGGTGGTAGATGGAACCCCTTACAGAAAATTACTCATGTTCCAAGAATGCCAACTTCAACTTTGCACACTACATCTAAAGTAAAGCAAGACTTCTTAAGTAAGCAAGACTTGTTTCATACATTCTGTTCTTACAGGTCCACAGAGTAGTGCTTCATCAAGAAAGAGGAGAAAGGAGGAAAGAGAAGGGGTGGGGTGGGGAACAGGAAGAGAGAGGAAGAGAAGGATCCATATAAATACCAAAAAATCACATGAATCAGGAAGATCATGAACAAGTGGTCTTTGTTTTTCAAGCTCCATAAAATAATTTTTAACTTCTATTCAATAAGGGGGGAAAAAAGGAAAAGAAAAAAAAAAAGAAAAAAAGAAAAAAAAAAAAGCCCTGCGGATTGATTCGGGCGATATTTTTGGGTAAATACAATCACGTGAGGCCGGCAGCCAATGGCGCGGTGGGAACGGCTGAAAAAATAATTACCTGCCCTGATTGTTCTATGAGCAGATAAAAAGTACACATACACTTCATACAATAATCCGATGAATGTAAAAGAGGGGGCGAGCGAACCATGTCGGCTTCGGGCCCCATCAGCAACTACTACGTGGACTCGCTGATCGGCCCCGACAGCGAGGAGCTGCTGGCCCCGCGCTTCGCCGGCCCCGGCGCCGCTCGCCCCGCAGGACTGGTGCCCGACTGCTCCGACTTCCCCTCGTGCAGTTTCGCCCCCAAACCCGCCGTTTTCACCGCCTCGTGGGCGCCCGTGCCCTCGCAGCCCTCGGTGGGCTACCCGCACCCGCACCCCGCGGGGCCCTACGCGCCGCAGGGCGAGCCCAGGTACGTGCGGACCTGGCTGGAGCCGCTGGCCGGGGCCGTGTCCTTCCCGGCCTTCGGGGCTCGGCCCTACGGCCTCAAGGCGGACGCGTTCGGGGCTCCGCGCAGGGCGGAGTGCGGCCCCGCCGACGGCCGCGCCTACGCGGATTTCGTGTACGCGGCTCCCGGCGAGCTGCGGGAGCGAGCGGCGCAGAACATCCCGTCCTCCCCCGAGTCCGAGGCCATCGCCGCCGGCAAACACAAAGAAGAAAAGCACGAATTAGACCCCAGTAAGTCCGAGTCATTCTTGTTTACGACCGCGGAAGGCATTACGGCTTCCAGGACCCCACTCAATAAAATGAAATTACCTTAGAGAGGGAGAGGAGAGGGGCAGAGCGCGACCCTAAAACTCCAGAGCCGCAGGAAGGTTCTGGGGGTTTCGGCGAGTCCACTTTGTTTCGGGCTCTTTGGGGTTTTTTTTTTTAAATTTTGAATCCCCCTTTTATTCTTCTATATTTTTTTCCCCCTTTTTTATTTTTAATTATTCCGCTGACGGGGCTGCTTTGATTCCCACTCCCCCCACACTCTAAATTAAACCGATAATAACAATAATAATAATAATAATAAATAATTCTAGGGGAAGAGCTTGCGTGCGCCAGAGTGGGGTGAAGCACAGGGAGAAGCGTCTTTGGCTCCCAAAAATTCCTTCCCGCTTTCCAGGAACAAGGAAGAGTTTGGGGATGCCTGGGAGCGAGCGTGCGGATGTGGGGGTGGATTTTGGGGTTTTTTTTGTTTATTTTAGGGAGGGGAAGGGAACATCTCGGGGTGAACGCAGAGGCGCCCCTTTATCTCCTGGAAAAATCAATAAAAACTCCGGCGGCGCGGTTATTCCTGAATTATCCCCCACAAAAAAAAAAAAAAAAAAAAAAAAAAAAACCAAAAATTCCTCCACGTGGGAATGAAGGGAAAGGTGAAGCCTGGCGAGGAGGCAAGGCAGGAATGAGGAGAAAAATCGCGATTTTAGGGCCAGCTGAGGGGGCAGGAGGCGGCGAGCGCACGAGCTGCTGAGGAGGGAGGGGAGAACTTAAAAAAAAAACCCAAAACCCCCCAAAAAGCCCCAAAACCCAAAGCAGGAATCAGCAAAACCCCGAATTTTCCCAGGGGCAGCCAGCAGGTATCGGCCGCTGCTGAGAGAGCGAAAATCGCCGGGAATCGCCCCAAAACCGGGCCGAGGGGAGCCGGGGCCGCTGTTGGGTGGATTTGGGGGCGCTTTTGGGGGGATTTGGGGGCGATTTGGGGGCGGCACCCCCGGGGCACGGCGGGGCCGCCGCCCGCGGCTCTGCCCGTGCCAGGCGGGCCGGGGAATCCGGGCTCCAAAAACCTCCCCCGGCTGCCCCAAAACGCCCCAAAAACGCCCCAAAAACGCGCCCGCGGGGAGCAGCCGCGGCCCCGCACCCGCGGCGTGAAAACCCCTTTAAAAACTGAATTGAAAAACGCCAAAAATAACCAAAAATAACCAAAAATAATCCGATTTTTTGCGACACCTCGCGTGTCATGCCGGAGATATTAAAAAAGCCAGGGCGGCTTTGCGGGTCCGGGGGAGATTCTGGGGAAAGTCTTGGCGAGCTGAGGTTGTAAAAAGAGTTTATGGGCCTATGAAATGGTGGGAATTTTGACTTTTTATGACTTGTTCCTCGATTACCGCCAGCAGCAGCAGCAGCAGCCATGTGCATCCTTATTATTTTTATTATTATTATTATTATTGTTATTATTTCGAACCCGGCGCGCCGCTTTTGTTTTTATTATTTTTTATTATTTTTTATTATTGTTATATGTATTTTTATTTTTACTAAAGTTTTTTAAAAAAAGAAAAAAAAAAAAAAAAAGGGAGAACGGCAG
>NW_024525201.1:31814-70012 GCF_017590135.1 Pyrgilauda ruficollis
ATTTTTTTTTATTATTTTTTATTATTGTTATATGTTTTTTTTTTTTTACTAAAGTTTTTTAAAAAAAAAAAAAAAAAAAAAAAAAGTGAGAACGGCAGCGAAAAGAGAAAAGGAAGTGACCCCCTCCAAAATAAACAGATTAAACCCTTGCGAAGGTCACTTAAAATATTTAGGTAGGAGCTGCTAATTAAACAGGTTCTGGCTGTAGGGCGTGGAAGGGGGAGGGAGAAATTAACAAGAAAAAAAAAAAGCCAATTTTAGCGTTGATTTTCCCCCCCAAAAATATTAAAAAAAATTAGAAAATATTCAAAAAAAATTTAAAAAAATATATATATATATATAAAAAAAAAATCTTCTTTCTCAGACAACCCCGTGGCAAATTGGATTCACGCGCGCTCCACGAGGAAGAAACGATGCCCTTACACAAAATATCAGACCCTGGAACTGGAAAAAGAGTTTTTATTCAATATGTACCTCACGCGGGACCGGAGGTACGAAGTGGCGCGGGTGCTGAACCTCACGGAACGCCAGGTCAAAATCTGGTTTCAGAACAGGCGAATGAAAATGAAGAAAATGAATAAAGAGAAAAGCGATAAGGAACAGCAATAATAATAATAATAATAATTTTTAAAATTATAAAAAAAAAATAATAAATTAAAAACGACAACACAAAAAAAGTTTGGCGGAGAGAAACGAGGGTGGAGAGGGGAAAAAGAAACAGCGAAAAAAAAGCAGAAAAAAAGGGAAAATAATAAAAAAAAAAGGGGTGAAATCTTTCTGACTTTGAATGTGCGGATGAATGTTTAGCGGTAGAGGTTTGGGGACTCGAGGCTTTTCCAAAATGCGACTAAAACCAGGAAAAAAAATCAATAAAAGGTGCCCGGGGGGGTTTGGTTTTCTCTTCCTTTCTTCCGCCTCGCTCTGCCCTCGGCAAAAGCGGCACGAGAAGTACTTGAATTTTTATTTTGCTGTTTTTTTATTATTATTATATTTTATGTCCTAAATTAAAACTTCATCCAATATTTTGATTTTTTTTTTTTTTTCTTTTTAATCCCGCGTGGATATTTTGAAAAAAAAGGAAAAAAAAAAAGGAAAAAGGATTTAAAAAAAAGAGGAAAAAAATACGAAAAAAAAAGGACTGGAGGGAATGGTGGCTCCCGATGCTGATGTTCTGTCACGGTGTTGAACGTTCCTGCTGTACCGATTTTGTGTATTTTATTCTCGTCTCAGACCCGTTCTGTAATATTTGTTCTGTTGCCTATTGTAGAGCAGCTCTGTAAATATACCTTAAAAAAAAAAAAAAAAACAAAAAAACACCCGAAAACAACAAAACGGCAAAAAAACCAACCCGGCCTTGGAGGTGTCTTTTTCTTTAAAAGCAGCCCCGGGCTCGGCCCGAGCGGCCCCGAGGGGTTTTTTAATTTTTTTTCTTTTTTTTTCCTGCGTTTTCCGTGCCCCAAACGCGGCGGTAAAAAGCGCTGAGGTAAGGGATCTGCGCGCCATCAATTTGGAGATTGCGATAATTAATTGTGCTAATTTATGGCCGCGGGCGATCGAAGGATGTGCTCGGGGAAAAAAAAAAAAAAAAAAAAAAGGGAAAAAAGGAAAAAAAAAAAAAAAAGCTGGGGATGAATGGAGGAGCTGATCCAGAGCTGGAAATGAGGGGGGGAAATAATTAAAAAATCAAATTAAATATCCGGGGTGAGGGCAAGCAGCGGGGGGAGGGGAAAGACAGCGAGAAATCGCCAATTTTGGGGGCGGAAAGGACAAAAAAAAAACCCAAATCCGTGACCCCCCCTCCTTTTCTTTTGCTGCGGGAGGGGGAAATTATTTTTTAAAAAATTTTTTAAAATTTGGGGGGGCTCGGAAAGGTGAAAAAAGCCCCGGGGGGGGAGGGAAAAATCCGGGTCCGTGCGGAGGAAAGGGCAGGAAAAGGAGCAGCGAGCGCGGATTAATCAGAAAAACCCGGCTGCGAGGTGCCTTTCTTTAATTAACTCAGCCTTGCCGTCGCCCTAATTAGGACCAGACCCTTCGTCGCCCTCGTCCCGTTTTTCCCCCAAATCCCCCCCGCCGTATTCCCCCCCTCTTAAAAAAAAATTCAAAATAAATCTGGAAGCGATTATTGCTGCTGATCCGCTAAAATATCGCTCTTCAACGTTTCCCTGCTCCCGAGGTTTTTGGGGTTTTTCCCTCCGTTCCTTCCTCCCCCTTTTTCTCTCGTTTTTCCCAGGGTTTTGTCCTCGGGGAGAGAGGCACAAAAATCTTTTTTACTCTCCCAGTTTTGTGCCAGAGGAGAGGGGAAAAAAAAAAAAGAAACAAACCCACAAAAACCTTAACGAGCGCGCCGTGAAACGCTCAGGGTGGAAAAGAATTTTTTTTTTCTTTTTTCTTTTTTTTTTTTTTTTTTAGCCGAGCGGGAGATTTATGGCCGAAAAAAATAAATAAAATAAAACAGGAGGGGGAAAAAAAAAAAAAAAAAGGGGCGGGGGGTGGGGAGAGGGAAATCTTTCTACCGAAAGGCGATTTTTGGACGAAATTATTACGATTATTGTTATGATGATTCTTTTCCGTTCTCCGCCCGGAATAAAGAATAAAACCGCCGCCCTCCCCGCCCGTTTTAGCGTCGTTAATTAATTAATTAATTAATGAGGAGCCGGAGCGGCTTTGGGGCCGCGAGCCCCGGATCCCATTCCCGTCCCTGTGCCCCCTCCCCATCTGTGTCCCCCTGCCCCTCTCTGTCCCCGTTTTCTGTCGCCACCGTCCCCTCCCGTCCCCTCCCCGCGGCCCCTTTTAGGGGCTCTTTTAGGGCCCCTTTGTCTGCGCTCCCGGGGCTTCCCTTTGTGGGGCCGCGCGTTCGGTCACGGGCAAGGCCCGCGGAGCCCTCCGCCCCCCTGCGCGCCCCCGCGCGCCCCCTGCGCGCCCCCGCGCCCGGGGGGCTCCGCTCCTCGGATCCCCTTTGGCCCCTCCGCTCCTGCCCCGCGCACGCCCCACAAAACGCCACAAACCAACCCAAAACGCGGCCGGAGCCGGCGGGGAATAAATTACAATTACGGTTCAAAATCGCCACCCGGCGGGGCCGCGTTCTGGCGGCCGCGAGCGCGTCAAAAAGAGGCGATTTGGGGTTTTTTCCCTGACATATGGCGCGTGTGTGCAGCCGCATACTGATACCGCCTTTGTGTGAGCGCCGGACCCCAAACGCCGCCAAATTCCCGAAAAAAAAGCGGCGGGAATGGCGCTTTTCCCAGCCCCCGAAAGCCGGGAGGGGCAGGCACAAAAACCCCAATGTTTCCCCCCAATCCCAAGGTGAGATTTTTATTTTTGGAGCAGAGAGAAAGGGGGGGGGGAAAGGGTAAAAACCCACCAAAGACAAAAGAAAAAGAAAAAAATAACTAAAAATGCAAAGCGTTTTTTTTGGCGTGGTTTTGGGCCGTGTAATTTTATTTTATTTTTATTTTTACATCAAATATTATTAATGCAAATTTTGGGGGGGCGGTTTTTGGGGTGCGTTTTGTTGTGAAGGACACAAAAAAAGGGCCCGGGAGGCTGCAGCTGGCCAGAGGTGCATTTCCGCAGCCCCCCAAAAAAATGCGATTTTTACAGCTCTGTTTGTCTCCCTGCTATGCGGGGCTGAATAGGGGCGAACAAAACCGGGCCGGCCGTGGCTAGACGTCTGGCCTTAATTGCTTTATGGGGTAAATAAGGTGCGCGCTCTGCCCTTTGAAACCCGATTTTTGGAATGTTTTGTCTACAAGCTACAAACAACAGACCCCCCTCGGGCCCCGGAGGGGAAGGGGGGGAAAAAAAGGGGGGAAAAAAACAAAAAAAAAAAAGGGAAAATCAGAGCCGGAGTGGAAGGTAAAATGGGGTGGGGAGGGAGGAGATTTTGGGGAGGGAAAAGGGGGTTTGAGGGGGAAATGGGGGGGAAAGGATAGGGGAGAAAGGGGGGAATTTGAGTGGAAAAAGGGGGGAAAAGAATAGGGGAGAAAGGGGTGAATTTGAGTGGAAAAAGGGGGAAAAAGAATACGGCAGAAAGGGGGGAATTTGAGTGGAAAAAGGGGGGAAAATAATAGGGGAGAAAGGGGAATTTGAGGGGAAAAGGGAGGGAAAAATAATAGGGGAGAAAGGGGGGAATTTGAGGGGGAAAAAGGGGAAAAAAGGCGGAAAAATAGGAGATAAAGGCAGAATTGGAGGGAAAAAGGGGAAAAAAGAAAGGGGGGATTGAGGGGGGAAAAGGAGGGGAAAGGAGGATTAGGGGGAAAGGAGGGAAAAGGGGGAATGAGGGGAAAAGGAGAATGGAGAGAAAAGGGAAAAAGGGGAAATGAGGGGGAAAAAGGGGAAAAGAGGGGAAAGGAGGAATGGAAGGGGGAAAAAAAAGGGAAAAGGGGAAATCGGGGAGAAAGGGCAAATGGGGAGAAAAAGAAAAAGGTGAAAAAAGGGAGAAAAGGGTGAAAAGAAGGGGAAGGAAGGCGCGGAGCGAGCGGGGGAAAGTGTCAAAAATGGGATTTTGAACCCAAATCGCTCCCCGGGGCCCCCCCGGCCCCCCGCGCTGCTCGGGCGCGGCCGCCAGGTGGCGCTGTCGGCCCAGGGTTCGCGCGGGGCCCCTCCCCCACCCCCCCCAAATTCCGCACCCGCGGAGCGACCCCGCGACCCCGCTCCGAGAAACCCCAAAACCGCCTTGTTTTGGTCCCTTCATACGCCTTTTCACCTCGTTTTTAATATCTTTACATTATTTTAATTTTTAAAAATTTAAGTTTTTGGCTTTTTTTTTTTTTTAATTTTTTACATAAATTAATTTAATTTTAAGCCCGCGTTTTTAATTTCTTTTCTCCTTGGGGTGCACCCAGCACCCGGGGGAATAAAATCTCCCCCCGCTAAAAAAAATTAAGATGCTGTTGGAAAAAAAAAAAACCTCATTTTTCAGAGAGGCTGCGGCGCTGATTTTTGCTCATTTCCCCCCCTTCCTCCTCGTTATTTACGCCCCTCACGTCTCCCGCCGCGCTCCGGGGTGGGGAAGCAGAAAATGACATTTTTTGAAGTGAAGGTCAGGGCAAAAGGGAGGAGGGGGGCGACGGAAAATCCTCAAAACCCAAGAAATGCCCCCAAAAAAACTCAGCCCCGCACCCCAGACAAAGAGCAGCGCCCAAAAATGGGAATATTCCCTTAAAAAAATCCAGCGGGAATCGCGTTTTTCCCAGAAATCCCGGAGGGGGTGGGGGGCTCTTTTTCACCAAAATCGCAATGTTTCTCCCCAAGTTAAATGTGGGGGTTTTTTTTGAGGGAAATTCGCGCTTTTATCCAGAAAAAAACCCAAAACCTAAAATTTTTCCCCCCACCCTGAGCTGAAAATTCCAATTTATTTTCGCCCCCGGATCGGCGCTGGGGGTTTAAAAATAGCAATTATTGATTGGGGAGGGGAAATTCGGTCCCTGGGAATTGCGGAGCCTCTGCCGTCCTTGGCTGCTCTTCCTTCATTTTGGGGGAAAAACGGCGGAATTTGGGAAAAAGGAGCGGGAGCGGGGGAACTCTGCGCGAATCCGGAGGGTTTGGGGTGGATTCGAGGAGAAAAATGGGAATTTGGCGTTAAAAATGTGAATTTTGGAGGCTGGGTGGAAATGTGTTCATTGTCTGCTCCGCCGCCTTGGCCGGGGGGAAAATGGGGGAAAAAAAGGGAAAATCGGCTCAAGGTGGGCTGGGGGTGGCGCTTTTCCTCGGGGAGTGTGTGGAGAAATTTTAAAAATGTTAATTTTTAAACAAAAAAATTGAATTTTTAACCCATCCTGAGGTTGGGGCCACCCCAAAGGCGGGAAATTAACCCGAAAATGTGAATTTTGCTGGGCAGGGAAACCTCGGGGCTGCGGAGGTTTTGTGGAAATCGGAATTTGAACAATTCTGAAAATAATTTGGGGGTTTTTTTTAAGGTTTGGGAGGGGTTGGGTGGTGGAATTTTGGGGGGATTTGGGGCATTTTTGGCGTCTCGACAGCACAAAATCCTTTGGGAAACGCTCCCGTCCCCCCAGGTCTTAAAAAACCCCAAAAACGAACAAAACACCTCTGAATTTGGGGTGATTTCGGTGTTTTCAAGGAGTTTCATCTGCAGGGGAAAAAAAATGAGGCCCGAGAGCTCAGAAATGGGCTGGAAAAGGGGGAAAATGGGAAAATCGGGGATTTGGGGCTGGAAAAGGGAGAAAAGGGTCCGGGGGGGTTCGGTGCTGGGTTTGTTTTTGCAGCGCGCACAAAGGGCAGCCTGACTTTGCCTCCAGAGCGGATTTTTTACAGCCAAAAAATGGAATTTATCCCACCCCCGGCAATCCCGGAGGATCGGCAGAGGGAGCTGGGGGGAAATTGGGGGGAAAAGTGGAAATAAATGGAATAAATGGAAAAAAAAAAAAAACCGGCGGTTTTGTGGATTTATTCGCGCCCCAGGACAGCGAGGAGCGGCCGATCCAGAGGGGGAAATTCCAGGATTTTCGCTCTTTTTTGGGGTTTTTGGTGTTTTTTTTTTAATTTTTTTGGGGGGGCTTTTGTTTGGTTGACTCCGAGCAGCAGCAGGACGGAGAGAAAAATGGGGGGAAAAGCGGGGGAAAAGGGAAAAATAGGGGGGAAATGTTTAGGGGAAAAGGGGGGAAATTGAGGGAGAAAAGGGCAAAATGGGGAAAAAGGGGAATAAGGAGGAAAGTAGGAGGGAATGGGGGAAAAGGGAAGAAAAGGGGGGAAAAAGGGATAAAAGGGGGAAAAGGAAAAGGGAAATAAAAGGAAAATAGAAGAGAAAATAGGAGGAAAATAGAAGAAAACAGGAGGGGGAAAAGGAGAGGAAAAAGGGAAAATAATTTGGGAAAAGCAAAAAAAAAATAAAAGGGGGGGAAACAAAAAAAGTAGGGAAAAGGGGGAGAAAAGAGGGAATAAAGGGGAGAAGAAGGGAATAAAGGCCAAAAAAATCAGGGGAAAAAGGGAAATCTGTGAAAAAAAGGGAAAAGCAGAGGACCCTCCCCCCCAGGGCCCCCTCCCCGTCCAGGTGGGACCCCCCAGGAATGACAAAAACAACAAAAACAACCCCAAAACCCCCCCGGGGGGGCCGGGTTTGGGGTTTTGGGGTGCGGGGGGGTCCCGGGGTTGGGATTTACCTGTGCAGGTGAGCCGGGGTCACCTCCCCGCTGCCCGCGAGCTCGGGGGGGTTTGGGCTGGTTTGGGGTGTTTTTTGGGATTTTTGGGGGTTTGGGGTCTGCAGGTGCCCCCTCCCACCGGGATCGTGGATTTTGGGGGGATTTGGGTGGGAAATTCGCCGCCCCCCTCCCCCCCCCCCATGAAAAAAGCGGAAATTTGGGGTAATTTGGGGGATGTGAGGTTGGGGGAAAAGAGGGGGAAAAAGGAAAAAAAGGAGGGGGGGAAGGAGAGGAAAAGAAAAGGAGGGGAAAAAAGGAGAGAAAAGGGGAAAAAGGGGGGGAAAGGTGAAAAAAGAAAAGGAGGGGGAAAAAAGAAGGGGAAAAAAAGGAGGGGAAAATAAAGGAGGGGAAAATAAAGGAGGGGGGGAAAGGAGAGGGGGAAAAAATGGGAGAAAAAAGAAGGAAAAATAGGAGGGGAGAAAAAGGGGGAAAAATGAAAAAAAGAAAGGGAAGGAAAAAAGAAGGGGAAAAAAAGGAAGGGGAAAAAAAGGAAAGGGAAAAAAAAGAGAAGAAAAAAGAAGGGGTAAAATAGGAGGGGAGAAAAAAAGGGGGAGAAATGAAAAAAGAAAGGGGAGGAAAAAGAAGGAGAAAAAAAGAGAAGGGATAAAAGGAAGGGGAAAAAAAAGGAAGGGGAAAAAAATGAAGGGAAAAAAGGAGGGGAAAAAAGGGAGGGAAAAAAAGAAGGAAAAAAATGAAGGGAAAAAAAGGAAGGGAAAAAAAGGAAGGGAAAAAAAGGAAGGGAAAAAAAGCCGGGATTTTGAGGAATTTGCCTGTGGTGTTAAAGGGAAGGAGCAGAGTTCCAAGAGAAACTGAGAGGGAGGGAGGGAGGGAGGGAGGAGAGCTCTGCCCGCCGAGCGCCGCAGAGGAGTCAAGAGCAGCGGAGCCGCTCGCAGCACCATGGAACGCCTCTGAGAGCGCGGTTAAAAACAAAACAACCACCACCACCAAAAAAAAAAAAAAAGCAAAAAAAAAAAAAAACCAAAAAAAAAAAAAAAAAAAAAAACTTCAGCAGTCAGAGGGACAAACCTCGCTTTGCTGCTTTTTTTTTATTATTATTTTTAAAGTGGATTTTTTTTTTGAGAGTTAAACCTGCTTTTTTAGGATTAAAGAGTGTTTCTTTCAGGGCTAAAGCGGTGCTGCTTTTCAGGATTAATTTTTTTTTTTTTTTTTTTTTTGAGGATAAAGCAGGTTTTTAAAGAATCAAACAGAGTTTTTTCAGCATAAACCCGGATTTTTTTTTTTTTTCCCTAATAACTAGCGCGGTGCTTTTTTCAGAACCAGCACTTTTTTTTTTTTTTTTTTTTTTTTTTTTTTTTTTTTTTTTTTTTTTGGAGAATCAAAGCGGGATCTCTTCAGAACCAAACCGGATTCTTTATCAGAGTTAACCGGGATTTTTTTTCAGAGTCAAACCTGATCCTTCACCAGCGTTAACCCGGCATTTTTACAGAGTTAACCCGGCATTTTTGCAGAGTTAACCCGGCATTTTTGCAGAGTTAACCCGGATTTTTTTCCACAGTTAACCCGGATTTTTTTTTTCACAGCTAACCCTGAATTTTTTCCAGCGTTAACCCTGATTTCTTTCAGAGTTAGCCCTGATTTTTTCCCAGCGTTAACCCTGATTTTTTCCCCGGCGCCCACCCCGATTTTTCCCCACAATTAAACCTCATTTTCCCCCACAATCAAACCCGATTTTTCCTCGCAATCAAACCCGATTTTCCTCGGAACCAACCCTCATTTCCCCCCCGATCGAACCCTCATTATCCCCCGGACCAACCCTTATTTTTCCCCCGGATCAACCCTCGTTCTTTCCAGAACCAAACCTCATTTTTCCCTCGATCCAACCCTAATTTCCCCCCGAACCAACCCTCATTTTCTCCCGGGAACCAACCCTCATTTTCCTCAAAACTAACCCTAATTTCCCCCCCGATCGAACCCTCATTTTCCCCAAAACCAACCCTTATTTTTCCCTCGATCCAACCCTCGCTCTTTCCAGAACCAACCCTCATTTTCCCCCGGAACCGACCCTAATTTTCCCCAAAACCAACCCTTATTTTTCCCTCGATCCAACCCTCGCTCTTTCCAGAACCAACCCTCATTTTCCCCCCCAAACCAACCCTAATTTTCCCCAAAACCAACCCTCATTTTCTCCCCGAACCAACCCTAATTTTCCCCAAAACCAACCCTAATTTTCCCCAGAACCAACCCTCATTTTTCCCCCGATCCCACCCTCATTCCCCCCTCACCACCCCTCATCCCCCCTAAGCCATCCTCACCNCTTTCCCCCCCCTTCTCCCACACCCTTTCCCCTCTCTTTTGCATGCGAGGGTCATGAGTTCCTACTTCGTCAACCCCCTCTTCTCCAAGTACAAAGGCGGCGAGTCCCTGGAGCCGACTTACTACGACTGCCGCTTCCCGCAGAGCGTGGCCCGGAGCCCCGCCGCCGTGCTGTACGGCCCGGGCGGCGCCGCGCCGACCTTCCAGCACCCCTCGCACCACGTCCAGGAGTTCTTCCACCACGGCGCCTCGGGCATCTCCAACGCCGCCTCGGGCTACCAGCAGAACGCGCCCTGCGCCCTGGCGTGCCACGGCGATGCCTCCAAGTTTTACGGCTACGAGGCGCTGCCGCGGCAGGCGCTCTACGGCGCGCAGCAGGACGCGCCCGCGGTGCCCTACGCGGATTGTAAAGCGGCCGCGGGAGGAGGAGGAGGAGGAGGCGGCGGAGGGGCCGAGGGGCAGGGGGGGCACCTCGGCCAGAGCTCCTCGCCCAGCTTGATGTTCCCCTGGATGCGGCCGCACGGTGAGGGGGTGGACGGGGGGGCTTCGGGGGGGTTATTCTGGGTTTTTTAGGGGTTTTGGGGGTTATTTTGGGTTTTAAAGGGGGGTTTTTTTGCTGCTGTGTTTGGTTTCCGAGGGTACTTTTTTGTTACTTTTTTGATGGTTTTTTTTGGTGATGGTTTGGATTCTGCGGGTGTTTTGGTTTTTTTATTCTTTATTTTTTTTGTTAATTTTTGAGGGGTTTTTTTAGGTGTTTTTTTGGTTTCTAAGGGTGTTGTTTATTTTTGAGGGGTTATTTTGTTTCTAAGGGTGTTTGTTTATTTTTTGAGGGGTTTCTCGGGGGTATTAATGTTGTTTTTATTTGGTTTTTAAGTGTAGTTTTTTGAGATTTTTTTGGGGTATTTTTTGGGGTGTTCTTTTGGTTTTGAAGTCTGTTCTTTGGTTTATTTCTTGACTTTTTTTCCGGGGATTTATTCGAGCTGGTTTTGGGTCTGGGGGGATTTATTTATTTATTTATTTATTTTCAAGTTGGATTTTGTTGGGTTTTTTTAAGGCAATTGTTGGGGTTTTAGGGTGTTCGGTGGTTTTTTAGATTTTTGGGGGGGAGTTTTAGGTTTTTTTGGGGGCATTCTGAGGGGTTTTTCCTTTTCTGGACGGGGGGCTTGGGTTGCTCCTGTTTTTCTTGGTTTGGGTCTGTTTTTAACGCTCTCCTTTGTTTTGGTGGCGTTTGGGGCGGGTTTGGGTTGGGTTTGGTGTTTGGGTTGGATTTGGGCTCTTTTGGTGCTGTTTGGGGTGATTTTGGTGTTTAGGGTGGATTTGGGCTCTTTTTGGTTGGGTTTGGGTTGGGTTTGGTGTTTGGGTTGGATCTGGGCTCTTTTTGGTTGGGTTTGGGGTGGTTTTGGTGTTTGGGTTGCGTTTGCGGTCTTTTTGGGTTGGGTTTGGGGTGATTTTGGTGTTTGGGTTGGATCTGGGCTCTTTTTGGGTTGGGTTTGGGGTGGTTTTGGTGTTTAGGGTGGATCTGGGCTCTTTTTGGGTTGGGTTTGGGGTGGTTTTGGTGTTTGGGTTGGGTTTGGGCTCTTTCGGTGCTTTTTGGGTCGGGTTTGGGTCATTTGGGCGCTGCGAGAGGCGACGGAGGGAGGAGAGAGGAGACCGGAGAGGAATTGGGGAAAAAGAGGAGGAAAGAGGGAAAAAAGAGCAAAAAGAGGCGAAAAAGGAGGGGAAAAGGAAGAGAAAGGAGGAGAGGGGGAAGGAGAAGAAAAGAAAAGGAGCTTGGGTTGTTTGGGTTGGCTTTGGGCTGGTTTTGGGGCTCTTTGGGCTGGTTTTGGGGCTCTTTGGGTCGGAATTGCGCTCTTTGGGTCGTTTGGGGTTGTTTGGGTCGGTTTTGGGCTTGTTTGGGTGGGTTTTGGTGAGGATTGGGAGATTTTGGGGCATTTTGGGGGTGTTTGTGTCTCGGTGAGTGTCTGTGTGCGCGTGGAGATGTTGGAACGCCGTGCACTGAGCAGAATTCCCACCTTTCAGCCCAAAATTCAGGCCTCTTATCCCAAAATCCAGGTTTTTATCCCCAAATCCCGGCCTTTTAACTCAAAATCCCCACCTTTCGTCTCAAAATTCCGGCCTCTTCTCTCAAAATTTGATCTCTTTATGGCAAAAATCCGGCCTCCTGTCCTAAAACTCAGATTTTATCCCCAAATTCAGACCTTCTACGTCAAAATTCTGGCCTCTTATCCCAAAATCCCGAGATTTTATCCCAAATTTCCGGCCTCTTCTCCCCAAATTCTGACTTCTCCCCCAAACCCCGACCTCTCTCCAGCACGCCCACCCCCAATTCCTCATAAATATATTTATTTTCATATTTATTGTTAAATAATGGCGACAACAACCTCAGCTCGAACCCTCCGTCCATTTTTATATTTTTATATTTTTGGACAAAACAAACCGAGGGGATTCCCTGAAATAAAATAAAATAAAACAAAATAAAATAAAATAAAATAAAATAAAATAAAATAAAATAAAATAAAAGCAGAAATGGGGCTAAAAGCAAAACTTGGGATTTTTTTTTAGGGCTTTTTTTACGGCAGGAAGATACGGCTCCCACGAGGTCGTTGGAGTGTTGATAAGAGCAGCGCTCTTAAAAATGTCAAAAATGTCAAAAATGTCAAAAATGCCCTTTTTTAACGGCCGGAGAGCTGGGACCTGGTCCGGAGGATTTCCTGGTGTTTACGTAGATGTATAGTAAATTTTTTAACATGATTTTAGTCTTTATTTATATTTATTCTGCTGTTGTTTCGTATTTGTGCCGTTATTATTTCATCACGCCTCCGGAGGAAAAAGTTGCAGCTGGAAAAAAAATTGAAATGAAAAAAAAAAAACCTCAGCCTGAAAAATTGAAATTAAAAAAAAACCTCAGCCTGAAAAATTGAAATTAAAAAAAACTCAGCCCGGGGCTGTGGGGCTGGGGTTAAAAATGAAATTAAAAATAAAATTAAAAAAAAAGAGTGGGAAATTCAAAAGAAATCAATAAAACAAAGCCTGGAAAACGAGGGGAAAAGGAGGGAAATAATTCAAATTTCAGCTGCGGGTAACTCAAACCACGTGAGGCGTTTTAGGGCAAAACCGAACAATCCAAAACACCCAAAATAACCCAAAAAACGGGGAAAAAAAGAGAAGAATTGTGGCCGCTGGCGGAGGACGGAAAATCCTAATTTATTTATGCGAGCTTTGACCCGCCGCGAGCGCAGCCGGATCTGCGCTTTTTTCCCCCAAAATAAATGGATTTTCTCATTAGCGCCGGAGGAAGCGCGGGGGCTGCGGCCTCGGCCGCTTTGATTTTCATTTTTTCCTGCTTTATTTTGATTTTTTTTTGGAGTTTTTTTACCCTTTTCTGTCGGTGTTTGCCCCTCCCGAGCTGGATTTGCTGGCGAGGAGGAAAATCCTCGGATCTGGGGTGGTTTTGAGGGGAAAAAAATGGAGGTTTTTGGGAGGAATTTGGGCAAAAAGGAGCTCCCCGCCCCCTCCCTGGCTGCGTTTTGGGGTGAATGTGTGGAAAATGGAAAGAGAATTTTGGGGAAAGGGGTAAGGGGGAGAGGAAGAATGGGGGGAAAAGGGGAAAAAAGGGGAAAAAAGAAAGAAAATGGGAAAAAAGAAAGAAAAGGGGGAAAGGGAAAGAAATTGGGGGAAAAGGGAAGAAAAGGGGAAAATAAAAGGGAAAAAGGGGAAAGGAAATGAGGGAATAAAAGGGGGGAGAGAAGAAAAATGAGGGGAAAAGTGGAAAAAGTGGGGAAATTGGAAAGAGAAGGGAAAAAAGAGGGGGAAAGGGGAAGAAAAAGGGAAAATGGGGAGGGAAAGAGAAAGAATGAGGAAAAAAGAGAGGAAAAAGGAGAAAAAGAGTGAAAAAAGAAGAGAAAAAGGAAATAAAAGAAAGAAAGAAAGAAAGAAAGAAAGAAAGAAAGAAAGAAAGAAAGAAAGAAAGAAAGAAAAAAATAAAATAAGAAAGAGAAAAATAAAATAAAATAAAATAAAATATAATAAAATATAATAAAATATAATAAAATAAAATAAAGTGAAAGGGACTGCTGAGGGTTTTCTGCTGAACACTGCACCTTCCCTAGGAAAAATTGATTTTTTGGGGGGATTTTTCCCCTTTGGGAAGGGTCTTTGTGCGTGAAAAGGGGGAAAAAGGCAAAAAAGAGGAAATTGGGGAAAATGGGTTAAAAACGGGTGAAAAGGGGCAAAAATGAGTGAGAAAGGGGCAAAAAAATGGACTAAAAAGGGCTGGAAAAAGGGGGGGAAGGGAAATTAAATAGGGGTGAAAATGGGGTGAAAATGGGGTGAAAATGGGCAAAAAAGAGGCGAGAAATGGGGGGAAAATGGGGAAAAATGGGTGAAAAAAGGGCCGAAAAAAGGGACTAAAACAGGGCCAAAAGGGGCGGGAAATGGGTGAAAAATGGAAATTTTGGGGTTTTTACCCCAGCGGTGGCAGCCGGGAGGGAAAGGGAGAAATTTTGGGGGTTTCTTGTCGGGTTTCCTTTGGGGGTTTTCTTGGGTTTTTTGGGATTCTTTGGTGGATTTTATATTTATTTTTGGGGGTTTTGGGGTGTTATTTGGGGGGGTTGCTTTTTTGGGGGGTTATTTGGGGTTTTTTTATTATTATTATTACGGGGTTGTTTCTTTGGGTTTTTTTTTTTTTTGGTTTGTTTTGTTTTTCCTGGTTTTTTTTTTTTTGTGGTGTGATTTTTTTGTTTGTTTTGTTGCTGTTTTGTAGGTTTTTTGTTTTGTTTCTTTTGTGGGTTTTTTTGGTGTTTGTTTGGGTTGGTTCTTTCTTTTCCTTTTCCTTTCCTTTTCCCCTCTTTTCCTTTCCTTTTCCCCTTTTTGTTTCCTTTTTTCCCTTTTTCTTTCCTTTTCCCCTTTTCCTTTCCTTTTTTATTTCCCCCCGATTTTCCCGCAGCCCCGGGCCGCCGCAGCGGCCGCCAGACCTACAGCCGCTACCAGACGCTGGAGCTGGAGAAGGAGTTCCTGTTCAACCCGTACCTGACCCGCAAGCGGCGCATCGAGGTCTCGCACGCGCTGGGACTGAGCGAGCGCCAGGTGAAGATCTGGTTCCAGAACCGCCGCATGAAGTGGAAAAAGGAGAACAACAAGGACAAACTGCCCGGCGCCGCCCGCAACGACGACGACAAGGCCGAGGAGGAAGGCAACGAGGAAGAGGAGAAGGAGGAGGAGGAGAAGGACGAGAGCAAGGACTGAGGCGGCCCCGCGAGGAGCGCGGTTTTTGTTTTGTTTTTTTGGTTTTTTTTTTTTTTATGGCAGACGATAAATCGCGATGTTTACGGCGGTCATTCGCTTTTATGGAGTTTGGGACGGAGAGGCTCGCGCAGCGGGAGCTACCTGCCCTGTGGGTTTTGTTTTGCTTTTTGTTGGGGGGGTTCCCTATTCCTGCTTTTTTTTTGGGGGGGGGCGTTAAAAAGCTTTTTTTTTTTTTTCTAATTTTCCTCCCTTTTTCCCCCCGATTTTCCCATTTTTTTCCTCCTTTTTTACCTTTTTATCCTCATTTTCCCCTCTTTTTTCCTCATTTTTTACCCTTTTATTCTCATTTTCCCCTCTTTTTTCCTCATTTTTTACCCGTTTATTCTCATTTCTCCCTTTTTTCCTCCTTTTTACCCTTTTATTCTCATTTTCCCCCTTTTTTCCCTCCTTTTTCCACTTTTTTCCTCCTTTTACCCTTTTATTCTCATTTTCCCTTTTTTTCCTCCTTTTCACCTCTTTTTTCCCCTCATTTTCCCCCTTTTTTTCCTCCTTTTTTACCCTTTTATCCTCATTTTCCCCATTTTTCCCACTGTTTTCCTCGGTTATTTATCTCTTTTTTGCCCCTTTTAAAAATTGATTTTCCCCATTTCCCACCTTTTCCCTCTTTTTTCCTCCATTTCCCCTTTTATCTTCCTTCCCCCCTTTTTTCCTTCTTTTCCCCCTTTTTTCCAGATTTCCCCCCTTTTTAAATAATTTCCCCCTTTTCCATCCTTTCCCCCGCCTTTTTGAATAATTTTCCCCATTTTTTATCCCTCTTATAACTTTTTATTCTTTCCCCCCCTCCCATTTTTCTCCCTGTTTTCCCTCTTTTTTTTCCCCCCTATTTTTATCTGTTTTCCCCCTATTTTTTGTTTCATATTTGGAGGAAAAAAATGGGATTGAAAATGAAATTTCGCGGCTAACCCGAGTCATTCCCCGGGGCTGGGAGTGAAATTTTGCTGCTCCCAAATTCGAATTTGGGATCCCTTTTTTCACTGCCGGAGAAAATTCCCTGATTCCTGCTTTTCCCCCCTTTTTGTCCTTTTTTTTTTAGTTCCATAAATTGTGGAGGGGGGAAAAAAAACCCGGATTAAAAATGGAATTATTAATCCAGGCTGGGCGGGAAATGTCATCGCTCCTCCCAAATTTGGGGTTTGGGAGCATTTTTCAATTTGAATTTCCCTTATTCGTGGTTTTTCGGTTCGCCCAAAAGGAGGGAAAATAGGATTAAAAACGGAATTTTCGGATAAAAAAAATGAAATAACCGAGTAATTCCAAGGAGTGGGAGTGAAATTCGGGTTTATTGAAACACCTTTGACTTTGTCCCGCCTTTATTGGAGTTTGTTTTTGGGGCGATTTTTGCCTTTTTAAGGTTTTTTTTCCCCCCCTTCACTCTCCCAGGGCGGATTTCCCAATTTTTCCCTGGAATTCTCCCTTTTCCCTGCGGGGTTTGCGGGGCTGATCCTCACCTGCCCCAAATCCGCCCTTTTTCCAGGAAATTTTGGGAATCCCTGGACAGGCCAAGCCGCGCATCCCTCCCTTTGGTTTTTTTTCCATGTTTTTTCCCATTTTCCCCACGTTTTCCCCACATTTTTCCACGGTTTTTTCAGTGTTTTTCCACGCTTTCCGTGTTTTTCCCAAGTTTTATCAGTGTTATTCCACGTTTTTCCCACCTTCTCCCACGTTTTTTTCCCCGTTTCCCCCCGTTTTTCCCCATTTCCCCGTTTTTCCCGTTTTCCCCGTTTTTCCCGTTTTCCCCCGTTTTCCCCGTTTTCCCCGTTTTTCCCCGTTTTTCCCCGTTTTTCCCCGTTTTTCCCGTTTTCCCCCGTTTTTCCCGCCGCTGTCCGTGAGCACTCGAAGTTCTTCCTGTACTACCTAAAGGGAAAACCTGCAATAATTTAATTATCAACCCCAATTAAGCGAACCGGGGGGGTGGGGGCTTCCAGATCTTCAAATCCGCTCCGAAAATTTAATTTAAAGCGACGCGAGGGAGAGCGAGCGGCCCCGATGCAAGCTACTAAGTAGCCAAAAAAATTAAAAATAATAATAATTAATAAATAATAATAATAATAAATAACGATAAATAATAATTAAAAAAATAAAAAATTAAAAAAAAAAACAACCTTGTATTGTACTTATCACTACCTATAGAAGGAGTCATGCTTTGGAAGTATTTGTAATGCGGTTTTATTGTCGTTTGTTGCTGCTTATTTTCTTGGAAATAATTAATTAATGATGATGATGATGGAAAAATAAAAATTAAAAAAAAAACCGGAAAAAAAACAATAAAAAAAAAAACCCCAACAACTGAAACTGCCTAGTTGAGAACGCACAGTATTGTTATTATTTTATTGTGCTTATAAAGTAGCGTAGGAATCAATTGCACTGAATGTAGAGTTATTATCTATTTGTCTTGACTTTTATCTGTTCATGCTCGGGAAATGAAAAATAAAAACAAAAAAAAAAAATTAAAAAGCGGAAAAAATTAAAAAAAAAAATCGGGAAAAAATATATTAAAAAAAAAAATCGTCGTCTGTTTTTATGTACGAAAAAAAATGAAAAATAATGATAATAAAATGATGATTAAAAAGCCAGCTCGTCGTTCTGAGTGTTCCGCCTCTGGGTGTTGCGATTCCCGCCGGGAAAATACTCAAAATATATATTAAAAAAAGGGAAAAAAAGGGAAAAAAATAAGAAAAAAAAGCCAGCGTGGATTTGTGTCGTGTCCGTGAGACGTGCCGTAAATAGCGATGATAATTCCAATTAATTCCAATTAATTCCAATTTCGCTTAAAAAGGTTCAAAGCCAGCGCGGTGTCGTCTCTGCTTCACCACCCCGCCCTCCGCCTGCCAAAAAACAACTTTTTTTGGGGGAAAATCCCGGGATTTGGGGCGATTCTGGAGGATTCGCCCCGGCCAGCGGGGCAGGAAAAGAAAAATAAAGAAAAAGAAATAAAAATTTTGGAAACATCCTGAAATTCGCTGTGAATTGTCCGCCTGGAGCGGGGGGAAAAATCGCAATAAAATCCAAATATTGAAAGATTTTGGTGTTTCGGAGCTTTTTTGTCGCCTCTGGCAGGGCTGGGTGAGGGGAAATTGGAGAATTTTGGTTTTTTGGGGGAAAAAATCCCATGGGAACGAACCGGGATGGGGCGGGAGGAGCATTTTCCTGCCGGAATTTTGGGTGGAATCGCGGTGATTTTGGAGGTGGGAAAAAAACAAAGAGAATATCGGGAAATAACTAAATTAATTTGGTTGTTAATTTATTCATTTATGCGTTCCTCCGTTCTTTTCTTTCCCCTCAAATGGGAAAAAAATCGCTTTTATTATTCTCGTTTCTTCCCCTACAGACTGCGCGTAAAACACTTTATTAATGCAATTATTCTTGTTAATAATTATTTTTATTAGGGTTTTAATAATTGTGATTATTAATCCCGTTTTTCCCCCACTGCCGCGCATTGATATTTTATTCTGCTTCATTCAATTTTGGCGATATTTTATTTTATTCCCGTCAAAAGGACTCTCCCCAAATGTTCCCCAAAATTTCCTCGAATCCGACTTTCCACCCGAATTTCTCTGATTTTTCCTCATTTTTCCTCCTCGATTTTTAAATGACAAATGAAGAGAATTCCCTGAAAGGTTTGGAATTGCTGGATCCTGGGAAAAGGAGAGGAAAAAAGGGGGAAAAGGAGGGGAAAAAGTGGAAAAAAGGGGGAAAAAAGGGAAAACCAGAGCAGGAGATGGGGGCTTGTGTGGGAACGCGAATTTTGGGGCATTTCAACCCGATTTTGCCTCTGGAATGGGGTTGGGAAGAGGAAAAACGCCCCAGAAAAAAGGAATTTGAGGGATGCTCGGGAATCCCCCGAAATCCCCAAATCCTGGAGGATTTCCCCCAAAAAAATCCCGAAAAATGCGAATTATTCCGGGTTTTTCCCGGTGGGAAGGTGACGGGGTTTATCAGCCATAAATGCGCGTTTTTTGCTAAAAAATCGGATTTTTGGGGAATATTTGTCGCGTTTTTCCCACAAGGAGATTTTCCCTCTCTTTATCACGGGCGGGATAAAAGGAGGGAACCATAAAAACCGTAAAAAACCGCAAAAAAATGGGGGGAAATTAAAGATATTCTGCTTTGTCTCTTAAAAATGAAAAAAATTAAAATTATCTGCGCAACGCTCGGCGGGGAAGAGACGGAAAACTCATCAAAGCGGTTCAAAATAATAACAATAAACCCCGAAAAAAAGCGTTTTTTGCGGCGCATTTGTCATCTTTAAACCCCCAAATCCGCCGCGCTTTCATCCCGCCCTGACATTTATCTCCGCCGCTTTAAATGATGGAATTGCTTTTTATTTTTAGGGGGGAAAATGTTGATTTTTCTCATCGTCGCGAGCTGACATCCACTTAGCGGCGAGGCAAAAAATTAGAAAAATTAGATTTTTTTGTCTTTTTTTTTTTTTGTGTTGCTCTTTTTTTTTTTTTTTATGGGGGGATTTAAATTTAAATGATCCTCGCGCCGGAATTACCGAAATTACCGAAATTAAACCCATCCCCGCCGCCTGGGATAAGAAATATCGGCTCATTGCCGCTTTTTATGGAGCAATCCCATTTTCCTGCCGCTGCCCCTTTTTCCCGGAGTTGCGAAAATCGCTTTAATTTACGATTCCGATCGCGCCGTTAGCGGAGAAAATTCGTTTATTTTTTATTCTGCCCCCGAATATCGGCGAGACAACGAATTTCTGGAGCGTTAAATCCCTTTTTTCCTCGCCGTAATTTTATTTTTTTGTGTTTTTTTTTTTTTAAGCCGGCTCGGAGGGAGGGGGGGAAAATCCGCCGGGCGGGTTGGGGGTTTGAAATGAAAAATAAAAAAGTCGCTTTTTGTCTGGTTTAACTCGGATTTTTAAAAAATTCTCATCTTTTTTTTAAAAAAGCCTTTTAAAATTTTATTTCTGCCCAATTAATTAATTTTAGGAGCGGAGGGTGGTGACGGATTTGGCCTCAAAAATTCGCTCCCAGGTCACTTTTGCCGTCAAAATTTGATTTTTTGGGTATTTTCTGTGGGTGTTTCGCGAGTTTTTTGGGGCCTCTTTTGGCGTTTTTTTGGGGGGGATTTTCTGGGAGGATTTTGGGGTTTTTTTTAAATTTTCTGGGATTTTTCCCCCCATTTTGGAATTTATTATGGTGGGAAAAAAAAAAAAATAAATGGGACCTCCATAGTGCTCGGGAACTGTTGAGCTCGGAGCTTCCCCCCTCGTAACTTTTAATTACCTGTTATAAAATTTATTGGTGGTTTGTAAAGCGAATAAAAGGAATTTCCCGTCCATCCGGTGGCGTTACAACCTTTGTGTCCTTCGGGCGGCCCAGACACGCGGGAAAAAAAATAAAAAAATAAAATAAAGACAAATAAATCCCCCACCCCCGCCGCCGCTCCGGGCTTGTTTTATTAATTAAAATTTAATTAATTGCCTGCCGGGGGAAACAGGGCTGGTTCTGGCAGACAAATAAGCGGAATAATTTGGATTTTTGGGGGATTTTTTGCGGCTGGAGGTGCTGGTTGTTGGTGGTTTCGGGGCGGGGGGGTTAAAGAGGATTTTGGGGGGGTTTAGGGGTTTTTTTGGGGGGGTTTTGGGGAGGAAAAGGCGGGTTTGGGTTTGGAGGAGGAGGAGGAGGAGGAGGAGGATGCGCGGCCGCTTTTTGTGGTTCGCGGGAGCCGCCGAGCAGGCCTCGACAAGGCCAGAGGAAAAATGTCATTTCCCAGTCCCAAAATCCTGATTTTCCAGCCCTTTTTCCACGCCCCCGGGCAGGAAAAACAAAATAAAAGAATTTTTTAAAAAAAAGGCAGACCCAAAAATAGTCAAAATAACGGTGAAAAATTACAAATTCCGCCCCTGGGGAGCACAAAAGGGGGGAAAAGAGGAGAAAAAAAAATCAGATTTTTAAAATTTGGGATGGCGGGTTTGGGCAAAGAGCGGCCGGGGAAAAAAACCCGATTTTGGGCGGAATTTGGGGTTTTCCAGGTTCCCCTCGGATGGGGAAGGAAACGGGGAAATTTTGGGGTGGAAAAGGTGGGAAATGGGAATTTTGGAGCGCTGGACACGCCCGGGGCAGGGAGGGGAATGCGGGGGCCCCGAAATTCCCATTTCTCCCTTTTTTTGGTGTCTTTTCCCTTGAATTAAACGCATTTTAAACTCCTTATTTCGTGGGTTTTTCCCCCACCGCAGCGCGCCGCGTTTTTTGTATTTTCTGCTTTTTCCCCCAATTCACCCCCACCAGAAAAATTAACATTAAAACCCAAACTCGACCCAACCCGAGCGCTCCATTACCCGAAAATCCAAATGACTCAACCCGCCTTTTCACCAAATTTAACCCATTCCCACCAACGCCGCCCAAGGAGGGGGAACAAAAAACAAACCAAAAAAAAAAAGGGGGTAAAAAATCGGAATTTCGGGGCCGAACATGGCGACAGAGCGTTTGCGCCCGTCACCAAAAAAAAAAAAAAAAAAAAATGCAACGCATTCCTGGTTGTTTGCGGAAAATTTACAGCGGAGCAATAAAAGTTTACGACTGGATCACAAGTTGGATTGGCCACGGGAAGTCATGTGGACTCCATCCATGAACGTGAACTTTTTATTGTGGTTTCTCTCATGACTCCTGCGCAGTTCTGCCGCCTCCAACAGCCCGGCGCTGCCAGGGCTACGCGGGGCTGCGTTTGGGGGTTTTTGGTGGAAGTATTGAGGGGGTTTTGGGGGTTTTTGGGGTGGTTTGTGCTGGGTTTGGTGGCGCGGGGTTGTTGGGGTTTTTTGTTTATTTCTCAATTTATTTTTATTTCTTTTTAAATTTATTTTTAATTTACTTTTAAATTATTTTCAATTTATTCTTAATTTATTTTCTAATTTACTCTTAATTTATTTTTTAATTTACTCTTCATTTATTTTTTAAATTTATTCTTAATTTATTTTTTATTCATTTCTCCATTTATTTTCAATTTATTTTTAAATCTATTTCTTATTTATTTTAAAATCTATTCCTCTTATTTTTTACTTATTTCTCCATTCATTTTCCCCTCCATTTTTAAACCAGCCCCAAAATTTACTTTTAAACGCCCTCTAAAATCTATTTTTAAAATTCTTTTAAAACCCCCTCTTAAAACCCCATTTTAAAATTCACTTTTACTCCATTTTTAACATATAAACATACACATATATTAACTTTAATTGTATTTATTTTTTTTTTGGCGGCTCCAAACCCCCCACCTCTTTTTGAAATCCCCGCTATTTATTTATTTTTTATTTTTTCCGGGCGTTTTGGGCGGTTTTCCCCGATCCCGGCCCCCCTTTCCCCTGGCTCGGAATTCTTTTTGGGCATTTTGGCATTCATGACTTTACTGCCGTCGCCGCCTCCTCCCCTCCCCTCGGGGCCAACCCCGCGCTTCCTCCTCGCCCCGCGCTCCCAAAATCCCATTCCCCCTCTCCCCCACCCCAAAGCCCCCCTTTTCCCCCCAAATCCCCCACCCCAAAACCCCAATTTTTTTAAAAAAAAACCCCATTCCTGCCGGTCGAGCCGCCTCTTTTTCGCTTTGTAATTTGAATTTTCGGGCTTTTTTTTTGGCGGTTTTTTTGCGGGTTTTTGGTGGCTGCGCGGAGCTGAGCGGCGGCGGAGGAGCGGAAAGAGGCGAAAGAGAGGAAAAAAGAGGAAAAAAGAGGAAAAACGAGTCGGGATTGAGGGAAGGGGGAGCCGGGAGCCCGGTAAGTGTTCGCTTATTGGTTCAGATGCGCGGCTAATGATCCATAACCCGAGCAGGATGATGATGATGATGATGATGATGATGATGCGGCGGGCGGGGGAAGGAGCGAGGCGGAGAGAGAGAGGGAAATAAATAAAAAAATCAAAATACTAAAAAAAAAAACCCTAAAAAAAATTTAAAAATCGGTGATTTCTGCTGGAAAAAAATGAAAATAAATCTGATTTTTTTTTTTTTTTTTCCTCCCCCTCTGCGCCTGGCTTCGGTGCCGTTCGGAGCCCGGGGAGGGAAAATGGGAATTAAAATCGGAAAATGGGATTTGTTTTGTGGGGAAATGGTGAAAAAAATGAGGAAAAATGAGGAAAAATGAGGAAAAACGCACTTTGGCCGCGGAAATAATGAAATAAATGCCTGAGGGGGCCGCGCATGCGCGGAGGGGCGGCGCGGGCAGGGCGGTAATTAATGAGCTGCTGTTAATTGGGGAGAGCCCCGGCCCCGTTCCCAACCCCCCCCCCACTTTCCTTTTTCCAGGATTTTGGGTTTTTTTAGGATTTCCCCCCCCCACGTCCCGATCCCGCCCCGCGGCCTGCGGGGGGTTAATTAACGGATTAATGCATTAATTAACACTCAGCGGCAGCTCATTAAGAATTAACCCTTCCAGCCCCAAAGCTCCTCCTGCCCGGCGCTTCTCGAAGCGGATTTTTGGGTGTAAAATTCGCCTTTTCTGGGGTTTTGTCCCTCGCGGTTTTGGGGCGTTTCGGGGACTTTTGGGGAATTAATTCGGGATTTTCCTGGAAAATCCTTCGGGGTTGATTTGCGGGCAGAGCCCTCCCCCCCCTTATTAATTATTTACATTTATTTTTAAATCTATTTTTTATTTCTATTTTTTATTCTCATTTCTTACATTTATTTTCTTTCTGATTTCGCTTCTGTTTGTATTTCTCATTTATTTATCTCTCTTTTTATTTCTACTTTTAATTCCCATTTTTATCGCTATTTTTTTATTTCTCTATCAATTTCCACATTTAATTTCCGGTATTATTTCTCACTTTATCCTTGTTCGATATATTTATTTCTACTTTTTTTTTTCTTATATTTATTTCTATATTTTCATTTTTATTTCTCATTTCATTCCTATTTGCATCCTCTTTTTATTTCCATTTTTATTTATCCATTTCCACACCTTATTTCTCTTTTTATATCTAATTCCACCCCTATTTTATAATTTTAATTCCTATTTTAACATCCACTTACGAACTTATATTTCCGTTCTTTTATTCGTCTTTAATTCCATTTTTATTTCCCTTTTAAATTTATTTTCGTGCTTATTTTTTTTTTATTATTATTTAGGGGTTTTTAGGGGTTTTTTGGGGTTTTTTTGGGGTTTTTTTTTTGGTTTTTTTGGGGTTTTTTTTTTGGTTTTTTTGGGTTTTTTTGGGGTTTTTTTGGGGTTTTTTTTTGGGTTTTTTTGGGTTTTTTTAATATATTTTTTCGCTGCCCTTTCTCCCAGACTTTAAGCCCGGCTCAAGGAGGGGCCGAGTTTAAACCCTGACCCTTTTTATTCCCGTCCTACCTAGGAGCACCTTCCCCCATCCATCACCTGATCCCACCCCGCGGGGGGAAAAAAACCCAAAAAACCGCATAAAACCGGCAAAAAACCCCAAAAACCCGCAAAACCCAAAAAATCCCCAGCGCGCGGCGCCCCCCTTTCCCCCGCACCTCGAATTATTCCCGGTTTTGGGGCGGGAAAAGTGAAAAATAATCGGAATTTTCCTCCGTGGGGGAGGGAAAACCCAGCGCAGCCCGGTGGGGGAGGGGATTTTGGGGTCATTCCCGAATTTTTGGAAGTGATGGAGGGGGGGATTTGGGGGGAGAAAAGAGAATTTTGGGGTGAAGGAAGGGGATTTTGGGTGGAAAACAAGGGATTTTGGGGTGAAAAATAAAAGAGGTTTTTGGGTGTAAACCGGGTTCGGGGTGGGAAAAGGGGATTTTGGGGTGGGAAAAGCGGATTTGAGGTTTTGGGGAATCTCTGCCTCGCCGTTTTTTTGGGATGACGCCGCCGCTGTTGTTGTTGTTGTTGTTGTTGGTTTTGGGTGGATTTCCGCCAAAAAAAGGCCTCGGCAATCCGAAAATCCGCGGAATTCCGAGCGGGGGGAGGGAAAAAAAAAAAAACCTCCGGACGGAACCCGAAATGAAACAAAAATTTAAAAACACGGGGCGGGAAAACAGAAAGCGGGGGTGGGGGGAGGAAACCCCCCAAAAAGGGCAAAATTCCCCCAGAAATGGGATTTTTGGGAAATCCGCGAGGGGCTCCGCCGACCTTTGGGGCCGGGAATTATCGGGGCCCAGCCCAGCGCCGCCGTCCCTTTTTTCCCCTTTTTTCGCCCCATTTTCTCCCCCTTTCTTTCCTTTTTTCCTTTTAATTATTTCCCCCTATTTTTCCTTATTCTTCCCTATTGTTTTCCTCTATTTTTCCCCATTTTCCCCCCTCTTTTTTTCCCATTTTTCCCCCTTTTCCTGGTGAATTTACTCCTCCTCGCGCCCCATTTTATTCCTATTTTTAATTCCCTCCAAACCCCCAAAAATTTGAGGCGACAAATGCCAGGAAAGGAGGGGAAAAAAGAGCGGAAAAAAGTGGAAAAAAGCCCCGATTTCCCCGGGTTTTGTTGCCGCCGGAGCGGAGTCGTAAAGAGAATTTTATGAGCAAACAATGAGCGTTTATTGGAACCACATGATTACAGAAATGGGAGCTTTAAAGTTGCTTTTTTATGGTTTGTTTTCTTTTTTCTTTCTGCTGTTTCTCACCCAAAATCCTCCTCTCCCTCCCCGTCCTCGCGCCAGGCCGGAATTCCCTTAAAAATACCCCCAAAAAAACCCCAAAACCCCCCAAAAAAACCCCAAAAAATCGATTTTTTTTGCGGTGTTTTGGCGTTTTCTGGTGGCTGCCGGGGCCGAGGAACATTTTTGGGATGTCGGGTTTGATTTATATCCTTGGAAATTGGGTTTTTCCTGCCTTTTTCTCCTCGTTTTTTTTTTGGTCGAATCCCGCTGGAAAGCAGAGGGAATTAATTTGGTGTAATGTGGATTTATTGGGAATTGGGTTATTGACAGAATCGCAGGAAATCGCGGATTTTTCGCCCATTAATCGGGGTGGAAAAATGGAATTAAATTAAGTCGGGCAGGTTCGGGATTAAATCATCGGGTCCCCAAATGAGATCGGGCGCCGGGAAAATTAAATGAGGGGAAAATAAAAGAATTAAGCGAAGAAATTTAATAAGGAAAAAGAAAATCAGATGAGAAAATGAAATAGAAAAAGAGATTGTGGAGGGGAATTAAATGGGAAGAAATTTAAGTCAGAGAATTAAATGGAGAATAAAGGTTGGAATGGGAAAATTGAGTAAAAAAATTAAGATTAAAATAGGAAAATTCAACGGGAAAATGGAGATTTAAATGGGAAAAGTGAATAGAAAATTCCATAGAAAATAAAGATTTAAATAGGGAAATTAAATGGAAAATGAAGATTTCAAGGGGAAAATTAAATGGAAAATGAAGATTTAAATTGGAAAATTAAATGGAAAATTAAGATTTCAATGGGAAAATTAAATGGAAAATGAAGATTTAAATGGGAAAATTAAATGGAAAATGAAGATTTAAATAGGGAAAAGTGAAAAGAAAATTCCATAGAAAATAAAGATTTCAATGGGAAAATTAAATGGAAAATGAAGATTTCAATGGGAAAATTCAATTGCAAGTAAAGATTTTAATGGGGAACTCAATAAAAAATTAAAGATTTAAGCAGGAATTGGCGCCCCAGTTGATTTGAGGATTTATTTCCATTTTCCGCGAGGTGAGGAGTTCGCCGGGAATTAAAATTGTGCAACCACGGAGGGAAAATTTACATTTTTATTGGAGTTCGAACACGGAATAAGCGCGATAGGATCTTCCCCTGCGGGATTTATTTATTTATTCCAGCCGGAAAAATCCAAATTATCCCAAACCCGAGCGCGTGGGCGATCGATGATCCCGGGTTAATCCGCAAAAACCTGGAAAAAACCCAAATTAAACAACAACAAAAAACCCTGGAAATAAGACAATTCTTAGAAAGAGGCGATTTCCCCATTTTTTGGCGGAGGAATTCCCCAAAAATCGCGGATTTAGGGGGAAATGTTTTGATTTTTTCAGCGCGGTTTTGGGGTGATTTCCACGAGGATTTCGGTTTTTGGGGAGTTGTGGTTTTGTCCAGGAGTTTTGGGGTGAGAAATGGATTTTTTTGTGGGTTTTCGTTTTGGCCTCCAGGTCTGGATTTTGGGGAGGAAAGGAGCTGGAAAAATTCATCAAGGGTGAAAACTGAATTTAAAAATTCTGCAGAAAAGAGGAAATCGGATTTGGGGAGGGGTTGTTCTCAATATTTGAATTTTTGGGGAGATTTTGGGGTTTTTTGTGGCTGCTGCTGCTGGGGGTTTCCTCCTTTTGTGGGAAAAAAAATAAATTTTTCAGTTGTCGGAGGCAAAAATTCAAAATATTTCGGGCGGAATGGGAAAGGGTGGGGGGAAAAAGGAGAAAATTGGGGTGGAAATCACGAAAAAATGGGGGAAAAGGGGACAAAAATGGGAAAATAAAGGGAGAAATGAGGGGAAAATGGGGTAGGAAAGGAGGAAAAAAGGGGGAAATAAGGGAAAATAGAGGGGGAACAAAGGTAAAAAAAGGGAAAAATAAAAGGGAAAATAAGGGGGGGAAAATGGAGAAAAAAAGGGAAAATAAAGCGAAAAAATGGAAGAATAAAAGGAAAATAAAGGGGGAAAACGGAGGGGGAAAAAAGGAAAATAAAGGGGAAATTTAAGAAAAAAAAAGGAAAATAAAGGAAAAAAGGAAAATAAAGGGGAAAAAAGGGAAAATAAAGGGGGAAAAAGTGTGGAAAAAAAGGAAAATAAAGGGGAAATTTAAGAAAAAAAAGAAAAATAAAGGGAAAAAAGGAAAAGAAAGGGGAAATTTAAGAAAAAAAGGGAAAATAAAGACTAAAAAGTGAGGGAGAAAGGAAAATAAAGGGGAAAAATGGGAAAAAAAGGATGAAAAAAGGGGAAAAAAGGAGGAGGAGGCGAGGGCGGCCCCGTCTCCCCCCCGCGGCCTCGCCAGACACAAACACCATAAAAAAGGCGAATTTGGCCCAAATTGCGGTGTCTGGCCGCGGCGGCGGGGACGCACCTGGCTGTAAATCCCCTTTGTGGCCGAAGGCTCAAAGGGCCGCGGCTCAGTGGGGGAGGAGAAACCCGAAAAAACAGCAAAAACACCCAAAAAACCCCAAAAATTAAAATAAAACTAAAAAAAACCCCAAAAAATCCCCAAAAATTTTTAAAAAACCTCACAAAAAACTCCACAAAAAAAACACCAAAAAAAACCCGGGGTGAGGGAGACAGAGGAAAAAAAAAAACTATAAAAAACCCCCATAAAAATAAAAAATAATTTAAAAAAACCTTAAAAATCCTATTAAAAAAAAAAAACTTAAAAAACCCTTAAAAAACTCAAAACCACCCCAAAATCCCCAAAACCCCAAAAACAATAACGGGATGGAGGAGACGGAGAGAGGAGAAAACCCCCCAAAATCCCCAAAACCCCCCAAAATCCCCAAAAATCATAAAAAAAACCCGCTGAAAACGCCCCAAAACCCAGCAATAAATGGAATTCTTTCGTGAAAAATAAAGGGAAAAAAGGAAAAGAAAGGGGAAATTTAAGAAAAAAAGGGAAAATAAAGACTAAAAAGTGAGGGAGAAAGGAAAATAAAGGGGAAAAATGGGAAAAAAAGGATGAAAAAAGGGGAAAAAAGGAGGAGGAGGCGAGGGCGGCCCCGTCTCCCCCCCGCGGCCTCGCCAGACACAAACACCATAAAAAAGGCGAATTTGGCCCAAATTGCGGTGTCTGGCCGCGGCGGCGGGGACGCACCTGGCTGTAAATCCCCTTTGTGGCCGAAGGCTCAAAGGGCCGCGGCTCAGTGGGGGAGGAGAAACCCGAAAAAACAGCAAAAACACCCAAAAAACCCCAAAAATTAAAATAAAACTAAAAAAAACCCCAAAAAACCCCCAAAAATTTTTAAAAAACCCCACAAAAAACTCCACAAAAAAAACACCAAAAAAAACCCGGGGTGAGGGAGACAGAGGAAAAAAAAAAACTATAAAAAACCCCCATAAAAATAAAAAATAATTTAAAAAAACCTTAAAAATCCTATTAAAAAAAAAAAAAAAACTAAAAAACCCTTAAAAAACTCAAAACCACCCCAAAATCCCCAAAACCCCAAAAACAATAACGGGATGGAGGAGACGGAGAGAGGAGAAAACCCCCCAAAATCCCCAAAACCCCCCAAAATCCCCAAAAATCATAAAAAAAACCCGCTGAAAACGCCCCAAAACCCAGCAATAAATGGAATTCTTTCGTTCCCGCGGGGCTCCGAGCGGACCCGCGGCTCTCCCAAAATTTTGGGGCCTCCGGGAGGTGAAATTTGGGGATTTTGGGGCGGTTTTTGGCGGCCGCTTTTGAACAGTGCCACCAAGTGACAGAAACCCGCCAGCCTGGGGCCTTTATTTCCATTTTTTTCCCTTTTTTTTCCTCATCCCCCCGCGCCTGGAATCGAGGGGATTTTTGGGAATTTGGGGATTTGGCCACGGAACCCCCCGCGGCTTGCCGAAACCCCAAAATCTCCTTTTTCCCCCCCAAAAAATCGGATTTATAAAGAAATTTCCCGTTTTGCCCATGCCGAAATTCCCAAATCCGTTGAAAACTCCTCGATTTCGCTTTCTCCTCCTCCCGGGCGGGTTTTCACTTTTTAAACCAGATTTTTTTTACCATTTTTACGCAGAATTTTTACTTTTTAAAAACATTTTTTTTAACATTTTTAACCTTTTTTTCCCCTTACATTTTTACGACTTTTCCCTTCCCTCCTCGCAGCTTTTAAATCACCCCGAGCCATAAAAAGCGATAAGCCTCCAAAATTGATAAGAAACAGCCCCAAACCGGTTTTATTTCCCCCCCAGCTTTAAAATATGAAAGTCTTGAAGCAAATCCTGAAATATTGGGATTTTCTGCTCGATTAAAACGCATCAATCCACCCCAAATAAACGCTTTCATCCCGGCCCTAAAAATAAATAAGGGCGATTAAACGGATTTATTTCGATTTTTATTTTTATTATCATTATTTCCTGAGTCATTATTGCGATTATTGTTCCAGCCCGGCTCCCTGTGATTAAACCCCTCCCGCTTTGGGTGGAAAATAAAGAAAAAATCGGATTTTTCCCCCAAAAATGGCGATTTTTCACCCGGGAATTTTGCCCCAAACCCCAAATTTCGGGGGGGATTTTTGACCCCCTCCCCCCATCAGCAGCACCTCGGGATCCACCATTGGAAAAACAGGAAAAATTCGCTTTTTTTATCATTTTTTGCCCCAAAATCGCCCCCGTGACGTCACGGCCGCCCTCTCCCATTCCCCCCTCCTGGAATTTTTTGGGATTTTCGGGATTTTTCCCCCCCAAAACCTCATTTTTTAAAAAATAAATAAATTATTTCAAGCAGCCAGCCCGGCTCGAATTTTATTTATTTCCCTCGGAAATTCCTCCCTGCTGCCTGAGCCGCTTTTCCACCCCAAAATCGGATTTTTTCCTGCAGCAAATTAAACCAAAACCCTCCAAATTTACCCCAAATCCACGCCCTTTAGGGGTACCCCCATTCCTTATGGACAAACCCCCGATCCGCGCGGTTTTTCCCATTAAAATCCGAATTTTCTCCATTTTTTCCTCCCTTTTTTTGGGCGTTCAACCACCAAAATAAATTAATTTACACACACAATTTTTTTTTGGGGGGGGTCCCGTTGGTTTCTGTCGATTTTTTTGCTGCTAAACTTTGATTTTTTTGGGGGGGGAATTTTAAATTTGTTTGGCCTCTCTTTTGTTGGGGATTTCGCCAATAAATCTGGGCCGGAGCAAAAATCACGAAATAAATCATTCCCCTCCCCCTGCCCCAATTAAAAGCAAAATTCCCCGATTAAAATCCCTCAAAAAACAGGAAAAAAAAACCAAAAAATTCCATCAAATTGCCCCAAAAGCGCTTTGGAGCCTGGGGATAAAATGAGAATATTCCGGATTTTTTCCCCTCCTCCCTCCCCCCGGACGTGTTTTGACATTTGCCAGAATTCCCTTTTTTTTTCTCTTCTTTTTTTTTTTCCACATTTTTTTTCTGGAATATTTTTCCAGCGGCTGAGGGATTCCAGCAGCGAAAAAAGCGAATTTTTCCCCTTTTTTTCCCCCCAAAAATTGTAAGATTAATTATTCTCTATTTTTGACCTGAAACTCCAAGGACTCGCCCCAAACTTTTGCTGCGCTTCCCCAAAATGACGCTGAAAATGAAATAACATGAAATAAAATGAAATAAAATGAAATAAAATCAATTTCTTCCTCCAGGCGGGAAGAAAAATAGAAAAATTAATGGAAAAGGCCCCAAAAATCCTCGTTCGGGCGCTAAAATCGCATTTTTGTCCACTTAGGAGCTTTAAATTCCAAATAAATTAAATTAAATCAGCCAGAGGGGCTTGAATTGTGATTTTCGCATGGAGAATTGGGGGGAAATGTGATTTTTTTGGGTAAAATAAATTCTTTTCTGGGTGGGATTTTGGGGCAAAAATCGGATTTTTTTTTTTCTGTGAGCAAAGCCAGGCCAGCCACTCCCAAAGCGGCGCCAAAATCCAAAAAAAAAAACCCCAAAAATCCCTCAAACTCCAAAAGTCCGGGGGGAAAGGGGAATTCCAGCAATTTATTAATGAGAATTAATTAATTAAGAGCTGCCCAAACCCCGAGGTTTTCACCCCAAAACCCCGCGGCCGGGGGGTCAAAAAATCCAATTTTCCTCCTGGACTTTGGGGGTTTTTTTCCCCTTTTCCCCCCTTTTTTTGGGGGGGCGCCGCTCCCCAGATTTGATGGATTTTGGGAAAATTGAAAAAAAAAAAAAAAAAAAAGGAGATTTTGAGACAAAAGAGGGAGATTTTCAGCCCAATAAAAGGAGATTTCGGCAGGGAAATAAAAGGAAAATAAATAAATTAGGGGCTCACGTGCGCCATAAAGGTCAAAATAAAAGCGAGAAAAATGGGGGGAAAAAATGAAAAACAAAAGTGGGGGGAAAAAAGGGAAAAGGAGGGAAAAAAAATGGGGAGAAAACCAGGGGAAAAAGAGAAAATTCGGGATAAATAAAAGCTTTTGGTGGCCCCGCGGAGCCTCCGCGCAGCGCGGCCGCGGGGGGGGCGCTGCCCCCAAAACCCCCAAGTTTCACCCCAAAAAAGCCCAAAAAGCCCCAAAATCGGCGGCTTTGGGGCCGCTCGGCGCGGCCGCGGGCGGGAGCGGGGACAGGGCCGGGGTTCGCTCCCAATTCCTGCGCATTTGGGATTTTCACAGCCCCGGCCCCAAATTTTGGGGCGGATTTGGGGTTTGGAATCCAAATTTCCCCCGCCCTAAATCAGCTCAGCAGCGCTGCGAGCCGCGGGGGGAGAAATTTTAATTTTTTAGGGATTTTTTTCCCCTTTTTATCTTTATTTTCCCCCCTTTTTTCACCCCGCGAGCGTCGCTGGGGCGGGTGAAAAAATAATATTTTTTTTTTTAAAGGGAATATGAGGGCGGGAATGGGGGAAATTTGGGGGTTTTGGCTGTTTTTGGGGTTTTTTTCCTCAGAACAAAGAGCAACTGCTGCAGGAGTTGTCCATATTTCCAGCGTTTGTCGCACTTTTAATAAAACATCTGTTCTTGCTTCTGCTGATGAGTTCCCTTAATTGTTTGCAGACCCAATTCCGCCAGAAATCTCCCCACAAATCCCCCCCTCCCTTCGCCGCGTGCTTTTTTGGCCAAAAAAAAAAAAAAAAGAAAAAAAAACAAAATATCTTTTTTTAATGGGGGTAAAAAGCTCAAAAATCCGCCAAAAATCTGCTGGGAAACGTCAAAAAATTCAATTAAAATTCAGATTTTTGCGGGGTTTCGCGGATGGGGTTTTTTTTTTGGTATTTATTTTTTAATTGCTGGTGGTTTTTTGGCGGTTTTTTGCCCTAAAAAATCGGTGTTTGGCGGGTGGATGTGTTTTGGGGTTGTTTTTTTTTTTCCGGCAGCTGCTTTCTGCTGTCTATAAATCGAGCGGACTTTTAGGACTTGCCCTCTGTTTAGAGAAGTCATAAAACACTTAAACTTCCCCCGGCTCGGGTCCCACGCTCGTCTCAGGTCTCCAGCCCACCTTGGAAAGGGCAAAAAAAAGGAGGAAAAAATAAAAATAAAAATTAAAAGTATAAAATTCAAATAAAAACTGAAATTATAAGGAGCGAAAAAAGCAAAAAAAAAGGGGGAAAAAAGGGTGGAAAAAGCAAAATAAAGGGAAAAAAATGAAGGGGAAGGAAGAGAGGAGGAGGAAAAATCTGGGAAAATGAAAATTTGGGGAGAAAAGGGAAAAGGAGGCTCCGCAAGGAGAAGTTTTTTGGTGGGAACTCCTCTGAAGTTGCGGCCCTGCCGCCCCTCGCCCCCAGCCCGGCCCTTGCCGGGTCCCAAAATCCCCCAAAATCCCCAAATTTGGGGTCCCTGACTCCCCCAAACCCCCCCGGGGTTGGAAAAGCGAAACAAAGCAGCGAAATCCTCCCAAAATTCCCGTTTTTCCCGCACGCTGCGGGGGGATTTGCGAAAGCCAGGGGGAGAAAAAAAGCAGCGGAAAATTGGGAATTTTTGGGGGAAAACGCCCGGAATTCCTCGCCAAGCCCCCGGGGTGGGAGCTCCCCCCCAGCCGCCACTTTTTGGGACAAAAACCGGGATTTTTTTTCCCCTTTCTGGCGGCTCCGGGCCGGGTTTGGTTGTTTTTTTGGGTGTTTTTTCGGGTTTTTTTTTTGGTGTTTTTGTGGTTTTTTCCCAGTTGCGGTCCCGTTTATGGTTTTATTGCTACCATTGATGACTTTGCTTTGTTAGCCAGAGGAAAAAGAGCATAAAATCCGCTGGCATCCGGGTTCCTCTCATAGCTGGGGGGGCCAAATATTCCCCAAAAACCCCCCCGGGCCTTCGCTTTGTCGGCCAAAAATCCTTAAAAACAAAACAAAAAAAAAATCCAAAAAAATTCAAAATAAAAAGCAAGAGCGGCGTGGATTTCCGACGCTTTCCCGGCGAATTTTGGGATTTTTTTGGGTTTTTTTTTGTTTTTTTTTTCCATAAAACCGAGGTGGTTTAACAACAAAAAAGAGGAGGAGGAGGAGGAGGAGGCCGAGGCAAAAATCGGAATTTTTTTTGGGGGATTTGCTGCGAATCCGCCCCGCCGTGCCGCGGGGCTCAGGTAGGGGCTGATTTTGGGGCGGTTTCGGGGGGATTTGGGTGGGGATGGGCTCGGGGTCCCCTCCCCGCCAGGGAGAATTCCCAAAAAAACTTCGGGAAACTCCGCGCCGCCGGCCCGGCCGCTCCTCCCCAGCCCAAATTCGCTTTTTTTTCCGCATTTTCCAGCCGCTTTTCCTTCCTGGGCGCGTCCAGAAATGCCCCAAAATCCGGAGAAATCTCCCAAAAGCGGAGGGGAAATCCCAGCTCCCAGCCCGGCGTGGGATTGGTATTTTTTTCCCTAAAAATTGCTTTTTTTGCCCAAATTTTTGCCCTTTTCCAGGAGTTTGGGAGCGCTCCCGATCCCGCGTTATCCATGGAGAAGTCGCCATGTTTATCCCCCCCCCTTTTCCCCCTTTTTTTTTTTTATTTTTTCCTCCTTTTAAAACGGAATTATTTTTCCCTTTTCGCCCTTTTAAAGGCGGATACTCAGAGCGGGAGAAAGAGGGGAGAGGAGGAGGAAAAAAATAATTAAAAAAAAAAATTAAAAATAAATAAATTAAAGAAAAAGAAAAGAAAAATATTGAGAAAAAAAAAAAAAAAAAAAAGAGGGAGAGTGAGGGTAATTTATGGCTTAATATTCTGTGTTCGCCTGAGATTTATTGCTGGGAATTCGCAGCCGCTTCTTGACGAGATTTTTAAGCGCAGCTTTCTTGGAAAGAATAATAATTATGATAATCATTTAACAAAAATCATAATAAAAGACAATAAAAAAAAAAAAACAGCATTGAGCATTTAGCAAAAAAATAGAGCGGTAAAGATAATTTTTTTTTTTTTTTTTGGCGAATCTGAGCAAAATAAAGAAGAGGAAGGTGGGAAAAAAATAAATAAAAGGGAGGAAGGTGGGTTGAAAAAATTGAATTTTAGGAATTTTTGGTGCCCGTGAGCCCCCTCCCCGCCGCCCCAAATCCCCTGGGGGGGCTTTTTTTATTTTTTTGGGGGGTGCCGGACTTACTTTCCATGCCCACTTAGTTTGAAGTAGGGACTGGCGAGCAGAAAAAAGCAATTTTTTCCCTTTTTGACACGCGGCTCGCCATTGGCCCGGGCCGGGTCAGCTGACTGTGTCAGTCTGTCTGTCCTGGAGCAGAGCCTTCCCTATAACAATCCTACACTTCCCACTACAAACTGGAGACTGAAATAAATATTAAAAGAAATCGCACGGGCCCAGGTGGCGCCGGGAAAAAAAAAAGGAGAGAGAGAGAGAGAGAGGGAGAGGAAGGAGGGGAGGGTTTGAAAAAATAATAATAAATATATATAGATGTATTAATTAATTAATTGGGGTGAGGGGGAAGGAGAGAGGGAGGAATAAAGGGGGAATAGGGGAAAAGAGAGAGGAAAAAATAGAGAGAAAAATAGAGGAGAAATAGAGGAAAATAGAGGAAAAATAGAGGAAAATAGAGGAAAAAATAGAGGAAAATAGAGGAAAGAATAGAGGAAAAAATAGAGAGAAAATAGAGGAAAGAATAGAGGAAAATAGAGGGGAAAATAGAGAAAAAAATAGAGAGAAAAATAGAGGGGAAAATAGAGGGGAAAGAGGTCAAGGGGAAATAGAGAGGAAAAAAAAAGAGAGGAAATAATAGAGGGGAAATAGAGGAAATAATAAATGATAGATTAAATAATAGAGGGGAAATAGAGGAAGGAAAGAGGCGGAATAAAGAGGCAGAATAAAGGAATTAGAGAGGGAAAAGAAAGAGGAAAAATAGGGGAGTGAGAGAAGGAAAACAGAGGAATCAAGGAGAAAAATAGAGGAATAAGAGAGGAAAGTAGAGGAATCGAGGAGAATAAATAGAGGAGCAGAGAAAAAAAGGGAAAAATAGAGGAGAAAGGGGAAAATAGAGGGAAAAAGGAAAAATAGAGGAAAAATTAGGAGAAATAGAGGAGGATAGAGGAAAAATAGAGGAAAATAGAGGAAAATAGAGGAGAATAGAGGAGAATGATTGGAGAAAAGAGGAAAATAGAGGAAAAATAGGAAAAAATAGAGAAAAATAAAGGAAAAATAGAGGAAAAATAGAGAAAAAAAAATAGGGAAAAATAGAGGAAAAATAAGAAAAAATAGAGGAAAAATAGAGGAAAAATAGAGAAAAAAAATACAGAGAAAATAGAGAAAAATTAGGAAAAAAAATAGAGAAAAAATAGAGAAAAAATAGAGAAAAAATAGGAAAAAAATAGAGAAAAAATACAGAAAAAATAGGGAAAAAATAGGAAAAAAACACTAAAAAAAAAAGAAGAAAAACCCCGAGGAGCTCATCCACAGCGAGCCCACGGGCAGAACCCCCGCCGGGAGCGGCGGGAGCGCGCCGAGCCCGCGGCGGAGCGGCGGCGGAGATGAATTCGTACTTCACGAACCCGTCGCTGTCGTGCCACCTCGGCGGCGGCCAGGAGGTGCTGCCCAACGTGGCCGCGCTCAACTCCAGCTACGACCCCGTGCGGCATTTCGGCGGCTACGGCGCGGCCGTGGCGCAGAACCGGATTTATTCGTCGCCGTTTTACTCGCCCCAGGACAACCCGGTGGTTTTCGGCTCGGCGGGCCGCTCGCCCTACGAGTACGGCTCGAACGCTTTCTACCAGGACAAGGAGGTGCTGAGCAGCTGCCGGCAGAGCTCGGTCGGGGGGCACGGCACCCCCAATTCCATCGCGCAGGATTTCCCCAGCGAGCAGAGCCGGAGCGCGGCTCAGGAGCAGAAATCCGGCATCCAGATCTACCCCTGGATGCAGCGCATGAATTCGCACAGTGGTAAGTTTTTTATGGCTCGTCGGGGGGGATAAATTAAATAAACTCGGAGGGTTTTATGGCCTTTCCCCCTCCTCCTCGGCACCTCGGTAGGATGGGGTTTTTATGGCGCCATAAAAACAATAATTTCGCGCAGTTTGCGGCGGGCTTTTTATTCGGGTTGGGCTTGTTAGGATCGGTTTTAATTAAAAGGTTTCGCCCGCCGGTGAAATATCGGTGATCGTAAAGAGGGATTAAATAGGGAAATAAAAATAAAAGCGGCGCGGCCGGGTCTGCTCGGGGAGTTTAGCGGGGAAAATGAACGCGAGCGGGGTTTAGGGTGAGCAGTGAAGTTGGTGGGGTTGGAGTTTTAGGGGTTTTGGTGGGTTTTTTTAGGGGGTTTTAAAGGGTTTAGGGTTTGGGGGTAGCACGAGCTGGGGCCGGGGGGAAGCCGCCCCTTCCTCGCCGTCCCCGGCTCCCCCCAATCCAGGGAATCCAGGGCAAGTCTGGGCTAAAACCCCGCAAAATCAGGGCTTAAACACTCGAAGCCTGGGCTTAAAGCCTCAAATCCTGGCCTAAACCCCGCAAAATCCCTAAAATCCAGCAAGATCTGGGCTAGAACCCTCAAAATCCGGGCGAAAACCTGTAAAGTCTGGGCTAAAATCCTGCGCAATCTGGGCGTAAACCCTGAAAAATCTGGGCGAAACCCCACAAAATCTGTGCTTAAACCCGCAAAATACGGCCTAAAACCCTAAAATATCTGCGCTAAAACCTGCAAAATCTGGCCTGAACACCCACAAATCCTTGCCCAAACCCCTCAAAAATCCGGCCTAAAACCCTGCGGAATCGGGGCAAAACCCCCCCAAATCCGGGCCGAACCCCTGCAAAACCCGGGCCGAACCCCCACAAAATCCGCGCTGAACTCCTCAGAATCAAAGCCAAACCCCTCAAAATCTGACCCTAACACGGCCTAAACCCGCAAAACCCGGCCTAAACCCCCACAAAACCCACCCCTAAACCCTCAAAACCCGGCCTAAACTCCCACAAAACCCACCCGAACCCCTCAAAACCCGGCCTAAATCCCCTCAAAACCCACCCCAAACCCCCCAAAACCCGGCCTAAACCCCTCCAAGCGGCCGGCCGCCCCGCTAAGCCCGGCTTTAACCCCAGCCCCGCGCCGATGGAACCCCGCGGGGACTCGGAGCGCTTTAATTTCATTTTTTATTGGTTTTTGCTCGGGGGGGAGGGGCAGGGCGAGCCGAGGGGGCGCTGCGTTCTGACGATTTTTAGTCTGTTTTGTCTCGGCTTCTTTAGGAGTCGGCTACGGGGCCGACCGCCGGCGGGGCCGCCAGATTTATTCCCGGTACCAGACGCTGGAGCTGGAGAAGGAATTCCACTTCAACCGCTACCTGACCCGGCGGCGCCGCATCGAGATCGCCAACGCGCTGTGCCTGACCGAGCGGCAGATCAAGATCTGGTTCCAGAACCGCCGCATGAAGTGGAAAAAGGAAAATAAAAGCGCCTGCCCCGGCTCCGGCGGGACAGCTTGGCCAAGGAGGAGAAGCGCGATGAGACAGAGGAGGAGAAGAAGGAGTGATGGATTTTTTTTTTTTTTTTTTTTTTTTCCCAACCCCCCCCCCCCTTTTTCCTCCCCCCACCTCCTTCCTTTTTTGTTTATTC
>NW_024525201.1:70029-81808 GCF_017590135.1 Pyrgilauda ruficollis
GGAAAAAAAGGGGGGGTGTTTTTTTTTTTTTTTTTTTTTTTTTTGTCGCCAATCCCCCCCCCCCTTTTCCCTCCCCTCTCATCCCTTTTCTTCCCCTTTTTGTCCTTCCTGGTATTTATCGCTGGAGAAAAAAAAAAAAAAAATTAAAAGTTATGTTTAAAAAGTGTTGGCGGGGAGGGGAAAATTAAAAATGAATGGAATAAAAGGGCGAGGCGGGGTGAGAGTGGAGTGAGGGAGAGAAACGAAAAAGAGGGGAAAAATTAAAAAGAAATCAAATAAAAGGGTGAGAGTGGAGTGAGGGAGAGAAATGAAAAAGAGGGAAAAAATTAAAAAATAAATGGAATAAAAGGGTGAGAGTGGAGTGAGGGAGAGAAATGAAAAAGAGGGAAAAAATTAAAAAATAAATGGAATAAAAGGGTGAGAGTGGAGTGAGGGAGAGAAGCGAAAAAGAGGGGAAAATGGGGAAAATTCAAAATAAATAAATAAAAGGGCGAGGCGGGGTGAAAAATGAAAAAGAGGGAGGGAAAAGCGGCGGAGCGAAAAAGTGAAATTGAAGCGGAGGAGTGAAGGTGGAGAAGCGAAAAAGGGGAATTAAAATTGGGGAAAAAAAGTGAGGGGGCGGAAAAGTTCGGGAATTAAAAAGCGGGGGAACGAAAAAGCGGAAAAAACGAAAAAGCGGAAAAATGAAAAAAAAAAATTAAAAAGTGGAGGAGTGAATGCGGAGGAATGAATGCGAAGAATTTAATTAATTAATGCGGGGGAATGAATGAGTGAATGAATGAGGAGGAATTAATTAATTAATTAATTAATTAATTAATTAATGAGAGAGCTCCACGAATGCCCCCCAAAATCTCCCCCCTCGCCCCCTCATCCCGGCCTCACCCCCACCCCAAAAACCGGGAAAATCGGGCAAAAATTGGGGCAAAACCGGGCGGAATCGGGGGCGACCCCGCCCCCCGCTTGTGCCCCCCCCAAACCTCAGCGGAAAAAATCAGATTTTCCTGGCGGAAATGCCATAAAAAAGCGCTTTTTTGGCCCAAAATCGCCTTTTTTCCTCCCGGTATTTCAGCAGCTCATCACCGCATCCACAAACTGTGACGGTTTCTGTGTGAATATTTTTCTCTGTGTTCGTGGTACCTGTATTTATATTTATGTTTAGCGCTGTAATGTTCGAGAAAAAAAAAGGGAAAAAAAATGATTAAAAAACTAAAAAAAAAAAAAAGTGAATGGAGTTCATAGAGGTAGAGAGAGAAAAGAAAAATGAATAATAAAAATTAAAAATAACAAAAAAAAAGGTGAAAAATGTTTAAAACATAAATAAAATTGACAAATCTTGTGTTACACCCTCTCATGTATAAAATCCCCGGGTCCGGACCGGACTTTCTGTCGAGTATTTAATGAAATAAAATCGGAATATTATTTTTGAAAGTTGCCCTGAGCTTCAGTGGGAACCTCGTGCTGGAAAATTCGTTTTTTATTTCGCGTTTCCTCCCCAAAAATCTCCTCCCTCCCCTCCCCGGTCTCGTCTTTTCCAAAAAAAAAAGGGGAAAAAATAAAGAGGAGGGGGGAAATAAGGAGAAAAAAGGAAATGTTTGGCTTTGTCTCCTTGGCTGAGTCTCGTGTAATTGTTCGGGGCCGCGGGAATTTCCGTGATTAAAAATAGAAATGTGGATTTCCAAAGTTCCCAGATTCCTTTTTTCCCCTCCTTTTAAATTTTTTTGGGTTTTTTTCCTCCCCCGGGGGTGAAAAGTTCGGCTTCTCTTTTATTATTTATGATTTATTGGTGATTTATTGGTGATTTATTGGTGATGGATGTGGGGTTTATTAATTAATTAATGAATTTTTTTTTAGGTTTATTTTGCGCCCGGAGCTTTCCCCCACCCGTTTTCCCTCGATTTCATCCCAAAAAAAAACCTCTCCAGGGAACGGGGGAGGGGTAAAAAGGCTTTTTTACCTTTTTTTAGCATTTTTTAGCGTTTTTTATCCAGAGGAGATCGGAAATTGTGGATTTAACAGCGGGAAATGAAACGCGGAGAGAAAGAACGGACAAAAATCGGATTTTTCCTCCTTTTTTCATCGAATTTGGGAGATTTTCTGGGAATTCCGGGGGTCACGGAGTGAGAAATCCCTGGGAAAAAAAATAGAAAGAAATAAATAAGATTTATCTCTTAAAGGAAACAGCGAGGGGAAAAAAGCACGAAAAGAGGAAATAATCATAAAAAAGAGGAAATTGTTGGTTTTTAAAGGGAAATAATCGTAAAAAGTGGGAATAATGGTTTAAAAAGGGAAATAATCGTAAAAGAAGGGGAAATGATCGTTAAAAAAGGGGAAATAATCGTAAAACAAAGGAAAATAATCGTAAAAAAGGGGAATAATCCTAATAAAAAGGAGCCCGAGGAGGTTTTTTTTTTTTTCCCCTCCCATCCTTTGCTTCTCTCCAGGATGGAATTTATGCAAAATAAACTGACAAAAAATACCAAAAAAACCCCAAAAATGAGGAAAAAGCCAAAAAAGCGGCCGGCGGGGGGGGGGGGGGGGAAAATCCCATTTTTCCAGGGTTTTTCCCCCCCCCCCCCCTCCTTTGAGGAAGATCCGGCTGCAATAAATTATGGAAAAAGAGAGGAAAAAAAGAAAAAAAAAAAGGATAAAAAACCAGAGGAAAGGCGAGAATAAATAAATAAATTAAAATTAAAAAAAAAAAAAAAATCCGAGGAATGTAAACTTTGGAGCGCTGGAGGAGGAGCGGCCCAAAAATATCCCGGAATGGCCAGGGGGAAAAAAAAGAGGTTTTATTTAATTTATTTTAATTTTTGGGTGGTTTTTCTTTTAGGGAGGAAAAGGTTGGGAAGAGGGGGTGGCAGGAAAGAGGAAAAATGGGGGAAAAAAGGAGGAAAAATGGGGAAAAAAAGGAAGAAAAATGGGGAAAAAAGGAAGAAAAATGGGGAAAAAAGGAGGAAAAGGGGGAGAAAAAGAGAAATATAATGGGGGGAAGGGATTAAACAGGAGGAAAAGGGAGGAGAGGGAAAAAGGGAAAGAAATTAAAATAAAGGAAAAGAAAGAAGAAAAAGGAAAGTTTTTAAAAATGGGAAGAAAAGGGGGAAAGGGAAGAAAAAGGAAATAAATGGGAAAAAAGAAAAACCTTTGAAAATAAAAGAAAAAATAAAGGAAAAGGATGAAAATACACGATTTTAATTTAAATTATTTCGCTATTTAAAGCAACCCCGCGCAGAGGCGCGCAAGGAACGCGCCCTGAAATGAAGGGCAAAAATCAAAAATCATTTAAAAATTAAGAAATAACTGGGAAAAGGGGAGAAAAAAAGGAGAAAAAGGGAGAAATCAGCGCAAAAGCAGAAGCGCGCGGTGCCGCCGAGCAGCGCTAGGTGCCGCTGCCGCCCCGCCCCGCAGGAAAAACCCCAAAAAAATAAAAAAAACATCAAACCCCCAGCCTGGGGTCACGGATTTGAGGAGCGGCCGCCGCCCCCTGCACGTGACGCCCCCAGAAAAAATAAAAATCCCAGATTTGGGACGGGAGGGGGGCGGAAAATCGCGGGAATCTGCGCCGGGAATTTCCGCGGCTCGGGAGCGACCCCCGGCCGCTTCTCCGCGTTTTTATTTCGATTTTTTATCTTTTATTTGAATTTTTTTTTTCTATTTTTAACAAATATTTTTATATATTTTTTTTTGAGTTTTTGGATAATTTATTGTACGTTTTTGCTATTTTAATTTTTTTAATAATTTGTTTTGGATTTATTAAAAGGTATTTTAAAGATTTTTAATCCCCCCCTCCTCCTCCGGGTGAAGGCGGAAATTTAAAGAGTCAAGAATCGGCCCGGAATTCGAGAGGTTTTGGGGAAAAATGAGAGGGGAAAGAAAAGGGAGGAAAAGGAGATGAAAGAGGGGGGAAATTGGGTAAAAAAAGGGGGAAAAGGGAGAAAAAAGGGAAAATGGGAGGAAAAAAGGGAGAGGAAAGAGCGGGAAAGGAGAGAAAAAAGAGAGGGAAAAGAGGATTGGAAAGAAGGGAAAAGGAGGTAAAAAGAGAGGAAAAAAGGAGATTAAAATAGGCGGGAAAAGAGGATAAAAATGGGGGAAAAGTGATGAAAAAGAAGGAAAATGGAGATTAAAAAGAGAGGAAAAAGGGAGGAAAAAGAGGGAAGGAGGAGATAAAGTAGAAAGAAAATGAGATAAAATCGAAAGAAAAGTGAGATAAAAGAGAGGGAAAACGGAGATAAAAGAAGGGAAAAGAGATAAAAAGATTAAAAAATGGAGATGAAAAGGAGGAAAAACTTGGATAAAAGAGAAAAAAGGGATAAAAAAGGAAGGAAAAACGGAGGTAAAGGGAGGAAAAAGAGATAAAAAGATAAAAAAATGGAGATGAAAAGGAGGAAAAACTTGGATAAAAGAGAAAAAAGGGATAAAAAAGGAAGGAAAAACGGAGGTAAAGGGAGGAAAAAGAGATAAAAAGATAAAAAAATGGAGATGAAAAGGAGGAAAAACTTGGATAAAAGAGAAAAAAGGGATAAAAAAGGGAGGAAAAAGGTAAAAAAGGGAGGAAAAAGAGATAAAAGGAGGGAAAAGAGATAAAAGGGAGGGAAAGGCGCTCAAAAAGGAGGAAATTTTTTATTTTTGTTGAAATTGGGGATTTTTCCAGCCCTGCCCCTCCCCCTCCCTGGGCTCCTCCGCGGAGCCGCCCCCCTCCCCCCCTCCGGGGCCTTTTCCATGGGAAACGCTGGAAATTCGGGAATTGCGGCGGCGCCTCGGGCCGGGCACGGCCGCCTTCCTCCTCCTCCTCCTCCTCCTCCTCCTCCTCTGGTCCTTCCCGGGCCGGCAGCGCAGGAGGAGCCGGGAATTGGGGAATTGGGGAATTCGGGAATTGGGAGGGAAGGAGGAGATAAAGTAGAAAGAAAATGAGATAAAATCGAAAGAAAAGTGAGATAAAAGAGAGGGAAAACGGAGATAAAAGAAGGGAAAAGAGATAAAAAGATTAAAAAATGGAGATGAAAAGGAGGAAAAACTTGGATAAAAGAGAAAAAAGGGATAAAAAAGGAAGGAAAAACGGAGGTAAAGGGAGGAAAAAGAGATAAAAAGATAAAAAAATGGAGATGAAAAGGAGGAAAAACTTGGATAAAAGAGAAAAAAGGGATAAAAAAGGGAGGAAAAAGGTAAAAAAGGGAGGAAAAAGAGATAAAAGGAGGAAAAAGAGATAAAAGGAGGAAAAAGAGATAAAAGGGAGGGAAAGGCGCTCAAAAAGGAGGAAATTTTTTATTTTTGTTGAAATTGGGGATTTTTCCAGCCCTGCCCCTCCCCCTCCCTGGGCTCCTCCGCGGAGCCGCCCCCCTCCCCCCCTCCGGGGCCTTTTCCATGGGAAACGCTGGAAATTCGGGAATTGCGGCGGCGCCTCGGGCCGGGCACGGCCGCCTTCCTCCTCCTCCTCCTCCTCCTCCTCCTCCTCCTCCTCCTCCTCCTCCTCCTCCTCCTCCTCCTCTGGTCCTTCCCGGGCCGGCAGCGCAGGAGGAGCCGGGAATTGGGGAATTGGGGAATTCGGGAATTGGGGAATTCCTGAAATTTCGGGCATTGGGGGATTCGGGATTTCGGGGATTCCGGAATTGGGGAATTCGGGGATTGGGGAATTCCCAGGATTTCGGGAATTGGGGGGTTCGGCATTTCGGGGATTCCGGAATTGGGGAATTCGGGGATTGGGGAATTCCCAGGATTTCGGGAATTGGGGGGTTCGGCATTTCGGGGATTCCGGGATTGGGGAATTCCCGGGATTTCTGGGATTCGGGATTTCGAGGATTTAGGAATAGGGGAATTCGGGGTTTCGGGGACTGGGGAATTCAGGAATTGGGGAATTCCCGGGATTTCGGGAGTTCGGGGATTGGGGAATTCGGGGACTGGGGAATTCGGGAATTGGGGAGTTCGGGAATTGGGGAGTTCGGGGATTGGGAATTCAATTGGGGAGTTTTTCGGGAATTGGGGAGTTCGGAAATTGGGGATTTCGGGGATTGGGGAATTCAGGAATTGGGGAGTTCGGGGATCGGGGAATTCCCGGGATTTCGGGAATTGGGGGATTCGGGATTTCGGGGATTGGGGAATTCAGGAATTGGGGAGTTCGGGGATCGGGGAATTCCCGGGATTTCGGCGCGGGAGCGGCGCAGCCGGAGCGGCCCCGGGGCACCCCCGGAGCAGCAAAGCCACCGGAGCCCCGGTAAAACCTCCCCGCCTCTCCTCCGGGGCCAGAAATCCCGATTTCCCTTTTTTTAAACCATTTCCCCTCCTTTTCCCTTTATTTCCCCTTCCCCCGCCTTTTTCCCACGGTTTTTCCCGATTTCTCCGCGATTTTTCTGCTCCTTTTTTGAATTTTTGTGCAATTTTCCTCCCTTTCCCCCCTTTCTTCCCCTTTTGCCCCCTTCTCTCCCAGTCCTTTCTCCCCCACCCTAATTCTCCGTTTTTCCCCTTTATTCCTCTTTTTTCCCCTTTATTCCTCTTTTTTTCCCCTTTATTCCTCATTTCCCCCCTTTTATTCCTCATTTTTCCCCTTTTATTCCTCTTTTTTCTCCTTTATTCCTCTTTTTCCCGCTTTATTCCTCTTTTTTTTTTGCCTTTATTCCTCTTTTTTCCCCTTTATTCCTCTTTTTTTTTCTTTATTCCTCTTTTCCCCCTTTTCCCTCCCTTTATTCCTCTTTTATTCCCTTTCCCTCACCTCCTCCCCTTTCTTAAATATTTCCCGTTTTCCCCCATTTCCCCAATTTTTTCCCATTTTCCCCATTTTTCTCTTTTCTCCCCTTTATTTCCCACCTTCCTTCCCCATTTTCCCCCCTTTTGCCCTCTATTCCCCCCTCATTTTTTCTATTTTTTCCCATTTTTATCCCATTTCCCCCCTTTTTCCCCCTTTTCCCCATTCCTTCCCCAATTTCTCCCCCCTTTTTTTCCCCCTTTCCCCATTTCTTCCCCACTTTCCTTCCCCTTTTCCCCCTTTTTTCCCCCCTTTTTTCTCCCTTTTCCCCCTTTTTCCCCATTTTTTCCTCCCTTTTCCCCCTTTTTTCCCCATTTCCCCCCAAATTTCAACTCCAAAAACCCCAAATTTGTGCGAAAAAAATCGGATTTTTGAGAGTTTTTTTTGGGGGGAAAAGGAAGGGAAAGGGGAAAATGAGGGGAAAAATCGGATTTTTGAGGGTTTTTTTGGGGGGAAAAGGAAGGGAAAGGGGAAAATGAGGGGAAAAATCGGATTTTTTCCCCGGTTTTTCCCAGGGAAATTGGGATTTTCGTGGCTGATCTGCGTCTTGTGACGCGCGGTTTTTTGGGGAGGAATTTGGGAAATTTGGGGATGGAGAATTCCCGGCGCCTCCTCTCCTTAAAAACCCCCGGGGGGGAAAAAAACCTCTGTAAAACCCGAATTTGTAACGGCTTTTTTTGGGGAAAAAAACACCAATAAAAATCAATTTCAACCTCCGGGTGTTTCCATTTGTTTTTTGCTTTTCCTTTCGTTGTTCCCGTTTGATTTTTGTGATCGCTTTTATTTCAAAATTCCCAATAAAAATCGATTTAAACCTCCGGATTTTCCTTCGCTTTCTTATTCACGTTTTAATTTTATGACCTCTTATTTAAAAACACCGATTAAAAAATCACTTTAAACCTCCTGAATTCTCATTTTTCTCGCTTTATTTTCTTTTTTTTTTTTTTACCATTTAAAAATATTTGTTACTTTTTAAATCTTTAAAGAATATTTAACATTTAAAAATACTTGAATTTTTTAATATTTTAATGTATTTTTTACATTTAGTTACATTTTTAAACTTTTCTTTACATTTTTTTACATTTAAAAATATTATTCTCATTGATTTTTAATTATTTTCACGATTTTTTGTTATTTTTCTATTATTTCCCCATTATTTTTTCCACCAGTTTTTATATTTTCATTAATTTTCATCACCTGCAATTATTTGACATTTTTCAGAAAAAATGCTGTTGTTATTATTTTTATGTTTTTAATTATTTGGATTATTTCTGATTATTTTAAATGAGGATTTTTGTTGTTATCGCGGGTTTTAATTCAAATTTTCGCGCCTCTCTCAAAGGAAATCCCAGATTAAAATTGATTTTAAAAATCCCAGAAAAATCCCAGAAAAAAATTCCGGAAAAAATTCCGGGAAAAATTCCAGAAAATTCCTCCCCGTGCATGGTTTGGGGGGAAAAACAGCAAAAAACCAAAACATTGGGGAAAAACCAGCAAATCGACCCAAAATATTGGGGGAAATTGCCTGAAACCCAAAACACACCAGGAATAAATGGCAAAGAAACACAAATATTGGAGAAAATCGTCTCAGAAAACCAAAAATTGGGGAAAAAATGCCGCAAAACCCAAAATATTTGGGGGGGAAATTCCTCAAAAAACAAAAAAAAACCGCCTCAGAAACCAAAATATTGGGAAAAAACTCTTGAAAAACCAAAATATGGAGGAAAAAAAAAGGTGGAAAGTCATTGGATTCCTCGGGGAAAAGATGAAAAATTGGGGAAAAAAAGGGGAAAAAATGGAAATTTGGGAGAATCCGCGGCTCCGCCCCAAAAAGGACAAAATTGGGGTTTGGGAGCGCCAAAAAGTGGAATTAATTAATGAATGTTATTAATTATTAATTAATATCTGCCGCTCCAAGGATGGGGGAGGGGCGGACTCGGCGTTTTTTGGGAATTTTCCCCAAATTCCGCACGGGGGGAGGGGGAAAAACTGGAATTTGGGATTTTTGGGGATTTCGTCGTCGCGTCCTTTCCCCGGATTTGCTGAAAACGCGGAAAATTCTCCATTAAAAGCAGCAAAACCCCGAATTTGTGGTTTTTTAATTGAAATTTAGGGCTGGGTTAAAAAAAAAATCTGGGTTTTTCTTCCTTGGTTTTGGGGCCAAATGTTGGATTTTTGTGCTGTGGAATCAACAGGGAACTGCCCCGAAATTCTCGGAGGTTTGGGTGAAATTTGGATTTTTTTGGGGGCGTTCTGGGGGTTAATTTAAAAAAAAAATGGATTTGGGGAGATTTAACTCCGAGCGTCCCTGAAAAAGTGGGGAAATGGTGAAAAATGGGGGAAAATGGAGGAAATGATGAAAAAATGGGGGGAAATGGCAGAAAATGGTGGGGAAATGGTGGAAAAAAGGCGAAAAAATGGTGGGAAATGGTGGAAAATTGTGAAAAATTGGTGAAAAATTGTGAAAAAATGGTGGAAAATGGTGAAAAATTGTGAAAAAATGGTGGAAAATTGTGAAAAATTGTGAAAAATTGGTGAAAAAAGTGGAGAAAAGGCCGGAAAATAGTGGGAAAAATGGGGGGAAATGGTGGGAAAATGGAGAAAAGGTAAAAAACGGGGAAGAATGGTGGAGAAAAGTTGGAAAATGTGAGAAAAAAGGTGAGGAAAAGGTGGGAAAATGGTGAAAAACACGGGGGAAAATCGGAGAAATTGTGGAAAAAATGTGGGAAAAGAGCGAAAATAGCGGGAAAAATTTGGGAAAATGGTGGGAAAAGAGCGAAAATAGCGGGAAAAATTTGGGAAAATGGTGGGAAAAGAGCGAAAAAAGGCGAGAAAACGGTGGGAAATGATTTTCCCCGTTTTCCCCTTTTTTTCCCCCGGTTTTCCCCCGTTTGTTTTCCCCCGGCGGCCCCAAAAGCCCCAATAAAAACCCCATAAAATTTTATGGGATTTCCTTTGACCCGCGGGGAACGAGGCCGCGATTTCCGGAGGGGACAAAAGTTCCTCCCCCTCCCCCTCCTCCTCTTTTATCTCATTTGCCCAAAAAAAAAAAAACCCGAAATTTCCCCAAAACTTCATCTTTTATCCCATTTTCGCCCCAAAAATCCTCTTTTATCCCATTTTTCCCTCCCAAAAAATCCCATTTCTCCCTTAAAATATCCTCCATTTTCCCAAAAAATCCTCTTTAATCCCATTTTTTTAAAATATCCTTTATCCCATTTTCTCCACAAAATTCCTCTTTTATTCTCTTTTATCCCCAAAAAATCCACTCGAAACCCCAAATTTTGCATTCTCACCCCCAAAATAATCCCCTTTAAACCCAAAATTTGGGGTTTTTTCCCCAAAAAATCCCCTTTAAACCCAAAATTTGGGTTTTTTTCCCCAAAAATCCCCTTTAAACCCCAAATTTGGGGTATTTTTCCCCAAAAATCCCCTTTAAACCCCAAATTTGGGGTATTTTTCCCCAAAAATCCCCTTTAAACCCCAAATTTGGGGTATTTTTCCCCAAAAAATCCCCTTTAAACCCCAAATTTTGGGATTTTTCCCCCCAAAATCCCCATTAAACCCAAAATTTGGGTTTTTTTTCCCCAAAAAATCCCCTTTAAACCCAAAATTTGGGTTTTTTTCCCCCAAAAATCCCCTTTAAACCCCAAATTTGGGGTATTTTTCCCCAAAAAATCCCCTTTAAACTCCAAATTTTGGGGTTTTTCCTCCCAAAATCCCCTTTAAACCCAAAATTTGGGATTTTTCCCCCCAAAATCCCCATTAAACCCAAAATTTGGGGTTTTTTCCCCCAAAAAATCCCCTTTAAACCCCAAATTTTGCCTTTTCACCCCAATTTTGGCAATTTCCCGGGGTCTGGGGTTTCTGGACCTTTTAAAGGATTTTTTGGGTTTTTTTTCCCCTTTTTTCCTCAATTCCACCCCAAAACTCAGGAAAACCAGGAGCGCACCTACCTCAGCAGCAACTTTCCAAAATCGGCCCCAAAACTTCCGTTTTTCTCCCATTTTTTCATTCACGTATTTATAAATCCAGCGCGATTTTTGCCTTCAAAACCCTCCCCAAAAAAAACCCCAAAATTTTATAAAAATACGAAAAAACCAGCGATTTTTACCTTAAATATTCTCCAAAACAATTTAAAAATTGAAAATATTGCAATTTTTACCTTTAAACTCTTAAAAAAACCCTAAATTAAAAAAAAAAAAATCCGAACAAACGGCGATTTTTGTCTTCAAAACCTTAAAAAAATCTAAAAAAAATTTAAAAAAATCAGAATAAACCGCGATTTTTGTTCTTCAAAACCTTAAAAAATACCTCAAAAAAATCTTTAAAAAATCAGAATAAACCGCGATTTTTTATCAAAACCTTAAAAAAAATCTAAAAAATCTTTAAAAAATCAGAACAAACCGCGATTTTTGTCTTCAAAACCTTAAAAAAATCTAAAAAAAATTTAAAAAAATCAGAATAAACCGCGATTTTTGTTCTTCAAAACCTTAAAAAATACCTCAAGAATTCTTTAAAAAAATCAGAACAAACCGCGATTTTTTATCAAAACCTTAAAAAATACCTAAAAAAAAAAAATCTTTAAAAACTCAGAACAAACCGCGATTTTTGTCTTCAAAACCTTAAAAAATACCTCAAAAAATCTTTAAAAAATCAGAACAAACCGCGATTTTTTATCAAAACCTTAAAAAACCCTAAAAAAATCTTTAAAAACTCAGAACAAACGGCGATTTTCACCTTCAAGACCCTCCGAAAACCCCCAAACCCCCCCAAAATAACCCCATTTTCCCCAAACCAAGCCCGGACCCCGTCCCCGCTCCGGCGCCTCCCCGGGGGCGTTTTTGGGGCCGTTTGGGCGTTTTTGGGGCCGTTTTTTTCCGCGCCCGCGGGCTCTGAGTGGCCCCGGGCGAGCACGTGGGGCGGGGGGCTTCGGGCTGGGGTCGCCGGGGCCGCCATAAAAGAACCGCGGGCCGCGCTCCGTCCGCCCTTTCCCCTTTTTCCACCCTTTTTTTCCCGTTTTTTCACCTTTTTTCCCCATTTTTT
>NW_024525202.1:0-1449 GCF_017590135.1 Pyrgilauda ruficollis
GGAAATTTTGGGGAAAAATTTGGGGGATTTTTAGGGAAAAAAAAGTTATTTTTGCGGGAAAATTTTTGGGATTTTTGGGTGAATTTTTGGGTTAATTTGGGGAAAAATTGGGGGATTTTTTGGGGAAAAATTGTGATTTTTTTGGGGAAAAATTGGGAAAATTTTGGGGATTTTGTGAAAAAAAATTTTGGGGATTTTTGGGTGAATTTTTGGGGTGAATTTGGGGAAATTTTGGGGATTTTTAGGGGAAAATTTGGAATTTTGGGGGAATTTTAGAGAAAAATTGGGGATTTTTTGGGGAAAAAATTGGGAAAATTTTGGGGATTTTGTGAAGTAAATTTTGGGGATTTTTGGGTGAATTTTTTGGGTTAATTTGGGGAAAATTTTGGGGATTTTTAGGGGGAAATTTTGGGGATTTTTTTGGGGAAAATTGGGGGAAAATTTGGGGATTTTTTGGGAAAATTTTGAATTTTTGGGGGGTTTTTTAGGGGAAAATTTGGAATTTTGGGGGAAATTTGGGGAAAAATTTGGAATTTTAGGGGATTTTTTGGGAAGATTTTGGCGGGAAAATTTGAGGATTTTGGGAAAATTTTTTAGGATTTTGGGAAAATTTTTTGGGATTTTTTTAGGGGAAATTTTGAATTTTTGGGAGGGATTTTTGTGGGGGAAATTTTGGGGAAAATCGGGGAGAAATTTGGGGATTTTTTTGGGGAAAAAAATTTGGAATTTTGGGGATTGTTTTGAGAAAATCTTTTGGGATTTTTTAGGGAAAAATTTTGAATTTTTGGGAAAAATTTTGGGGATTTTCTGAGGAAAATTTTGGGGATTTTTTTGGGGAAAAATTTGGGATTTTTGGGGGAATTTCTCTCCGTTTTGGGGTCTTAAATCTGTAAAAAAATTTGGGAATTTTTATTGAAAACGGCGATTTTTACAGAAAATCAAAATTTCCCACACAAAACACCCAAAATTCGATTTTATTGCCCCAAAAAATCCCCGAAACGCGGAATCTTCTCTTCCCGCACCTCACAGCACCTGCAAAAAACACCAAAATTGCATAAATTTGCATAAATTAACGATAATTAGCAATTGGGGTGGGAAATTGGGGGTTTTTTGGGGAAAAATTGGGGATTTTTTGAGGAAAATTTGGGGATTTTTGGGGAAAATTGGGGGGAAAAAAGAGGATTTTTGAGGGAAAATTTGGAGAAAATTTTGGGGATTTTTGGGGAGAAATTTGGGAAAAAATTTGGGGGAAATTTTCAGGAGCATTTTGGGATTTTTTTGGGGAAAATTTGGGGGATTTTGGGGGGAAAATCGAAGTCCTAAACCCATTAAAAAATGGGATTTAAAGAAAAATAAAAATCACTGAAATTTGCATAAATTTGCATAAATTTGCATAAATTTTGTGGCTTTTGGGGGTGGAGTTTTTGGGGAAAATTTTGGGGATTTTGG
>NW_024525203.1:0-1502 GCF_017590135.1 Pyrgilauda ruficollis
GGGAGCTGCTACCTCCAGCCAGCACACTGAGCCACTCCAGCACGAGTGTGGGAACTGCAGGGTTGGACAGCAGGGTTGGCTCCCAGGACTTGGAATTGAGAACAACTTTCCACAGGTCTGATGCTTTAGTATAAAGTGAGGATATGTAGTATCCTCCTGGTGCTGTAGTGAAAAGTGAGGACAGGTCATCATATGCTCCTTTTGCAGCTCACTCGCCTACCTCACAGGGCTGTTGTGAGGACTCATTAAACAAACACGACACTGTACAAATGGAAGAGTTATACAAGTGCTAATTTTTGCTTCACAGCAACAAAAGAAAGACCAATAGTTAGCTGCACATGGAGATCACCTTTCCCACACCTGCAGCACAGGTCCAAGCAAAATCTGTTCCTGTGGTTGATGGGACAGCATAGAACTCCTGCACTGATGCTACCTGTTTTCTCAAAACTGTCCTCAAACACATTTACACTGAAAAGATTTTGTGTATTTCAGAACTTCTTTCTCAAGGCAGCTCTAGGCCTACTCTTAAAACTACACAGTTGAGTTCTCAGCTAGAGTTTGAGGTGCAGAGCTCCAGCTACATCACTGCTGCTTCTGGAGACTGCACCGAGCTTGTAGTTAGCTCCAGGACAGAGAAGGAAGTTTGCTGGGTCAAAGACAAACACTCATCACTTTCCACTAGAGTGGAAGTATTTCTGTTGGGCTCACAGACCTCATTGGTAGCACAGGCAGGAGCAGGTGGTGGTATTTCAGCTGTTGGGAAAAGCCAGCTCCCTACTGGAGTTACAGCAGGGCTGCACTGTGTGCAGACTGCGGAAATGAAGCGAGCAGAACCTCTCACACAAAGTTTGAGTGTGTTTCTTCCACAAGAGCTATTTGCTTCCACCAGTCCACTCTCATGGTCCAGGCTGCCAACTGGCAGCACAACACAGTATCCACTCAAGTGTTGAGTTTGTTCCAAATAAACCTTTAAAGTAGGTTAATGGCTTGAAAACTGTCATTACACAACTCCTGTTCTGTACAAGCTTCTGTGGTATCTTTCCTTGCCACAAGTGTCTCTCTCTTGCAATGCAGAGAGGTTCTGCAGGAAAGGAGACTCACTGTTTCGTTTAAAGTAGCAGAAACTGTCCTGCATGTGCCATAAGTCATTAAGAAAATAACTCTGCAATAATAATAATACCTGGGTATTTTTGCCAAATTATATTCATAGACAAGTTCACCAGAAGCAGCATGTGAAAAACAAGAACTGAAGGCTGATGTAATACATGGCATGAAACAGTAGGCCCTGTGTTATCACCAAAATCTTCATCACTGACCAGAGGGCCACAGATATCTCACTCAGGTATGGGGGAATCAAATTCACAAGCTACATTTCAGCAGTTACATCAGAGATAACATTTATCTACCAACAAAGTTTTTCCAATAGTTATGGTTAGAAATCATTTCAGGGACAGCAATTAAACACACAGAGGCAAGTAACTTCATTCATGTGCATGACAGCT
>NW_024525204.1:0-1502 GCF_017590135.1 Pyrgilauda ruficollis
TTTTTTTTCCTCGTTCTGAATTACATACAGTAGAAATAGGAGCCATTTATTATTTTGTGGCTGAAATAGAGCTGCCAGCATAATCAAGGCAATACTTAGATAACCCCCAGGAGAGATAAGCAATAAAAAGTGCCCTGCAAGCAATATTGCCTCCTAAAGCACCATGGCCAGATGGATCTACAGCTGAATTTCATAGAGCATCAGTGATAAATTACTTCCAATTTCATCTGCGATTTACAAATATTCTTTGGAGACTAAAGAAATGTCTTCTTATTTTAATTAACCACCATTGCTGTCTTCTCAAAACAGGGTGAAAATCTCAAGTGCAGCTGATTCCAACCCTTTCACCAAAATCTGAGCTATTAGCTCAGAGAAAGTCAGAGTTATGCCTCTTTATCTTGCACAAACTGGGTTTATTCTGGGCAAATTTCTAGCAGATGGTTCCCAGTGTCTAATGAATACAGCAGACCATTACAAATGGGACACGAGATACACTCAGATCAAGGAATTTGAAAGAGAGTTTAAAAATGCTTCAGAAGTTCAGGAAAATGTAACTAATTTAGACTCAGGTACTGCTAATGACTTGAATTAAAACAACAAGACAGAAAATGTTTTCAATTTGAAATGAAACTCATTTAGCATCTAATAAGCCTCCCTCTTGTTTGAGAGCTTTGCCAGAACTCCTGGAGTAGCTGAACAGGAGCTCACTTCACTCTTCCATTAAATACTTTATGTGAAAATGGAAGAGTAATTTCTTTTTTTAAAAAAGAATAAAAATAGAAGTAGAAAAAAAAAGGAAACTTGAGTCATACAATCTATTATTTGGGAACTACAGAAATAAAGATTTGGGGTTAAGAAAAAAGGTAGCAAAGTTGAGGAGAACTTCCCAGCTGCAGGAATAAAAGAGGTTTTTGAGCAGATGTTTGCAAAATGTCACTTCCAGGCTCCAGGTGCTGAGGGTCAAATTGAATGGGATATAAAAATAAAGGGTGTGCTGGGGTGGGGAGGCAGGGACAGGGTGCAGGGTGGCTCTGTGGTGGTTGCTGCTCTGGGATATCAGAGTTATCATGGAATATTCACGGGATTTTCCCCAGTTCACCCCAAACTCCTTCAATCTCAGCTCATTCCTCAGTTGAGAGTACAGCACAGGATGAGTGGAAGGTGGCTGCAGGATAAAACTGTGTGAGGCAGCTCCTCTTTAGGCATCTCCAGAATATTCTGGGCTCGCTGTGGCAAGGTGACAACAGGATTGCTTGGAAACTCTCTCTTTTTCCAGCCCGTGTTAGAACACCTTCAGAGGCTTGCTGCTCCTTTACTGCCTGCTCTAAAGCAGAAAATGGGAAGGAAAATGAGGTTTGTACCTGCCCCAAGCACCCCCAGCTGTCTCTGTCCCCCGTTTCAGGGCAGAAAACATTTCTGAGACAATGAAATGAAATGTTTCAGTGCTTTTCCATGAAGAATTTTCCCCCTAATATCCAATGTAAACTTCCCCTGGCACAACT
>NW_024525205.1:0-1502 GCF_017590135.1 Pyrgilauda ruficollis
GGGAATTTTGGGGATATTTGGGGGGAAATGTGAGGATTTTTGGGGGGAAATTTGGGGATTTCTGGGAGGGATTTTTGTCAATTTTTGGGGGGAATTTTGGGGATTTCTGGGAGGGCTTTTTGTCAATTTTTGGAGGAAATTTGGGGATTTTTCGGGGGAATTTTAGGGATTTCTGGGAGGGATTTTTGTCAATTTTTGGGGGAAATTTGGGGAAAATTTTGGAATTTTTCAGGAGAATTTTGGGGATTTTTGGGGGGAATTTTGGGGGGATTTTTCTCAATTTTTGGGGGGAATTTTGGGGATTTTTTTTTGGGATTTTTGGGGAATTTTGGCCTCACCTGGTCCAGGTAGAGCCGGACCCTTTTGGGGTCTCCCTCGATGCAGGCTCGGTGCAGGGGGGTCTCGCCCCGCTCGTTCCGACGGTTCCACTGCTGAAAATTCGGGAATTTTTGGGAACTTCACCATTTTTTGGCAATTTTCCAGGGTGCAAATTTGGGAATTCCCACCTGGGAGAGGCTTCCCAAAAAATTTCAGGAATTTCTGATGCATTTTTGGCTTCAAAATTTAGGGAATTTTTTAGGATTCCGCCATTTTTTGGGGAGTTTCCCAATTTTTTGGGATTTTATCCCAATTTTTTTTTGGATTTTACCTAAATTTTTTAGGATTCCCCCAATTTTTTGGCCCCTTCCTCCAATTTTTTGGGCTTTTCCTCCAAAATTTTTAAGATTCATCCCAAATTTTTGGGATCTTCCCCCAATTTTTTGGGGATTTTCCTCCAATTTTGGGAATCTCCACCAAAATTTTTGGGATTTCCCCCAATTTTTGGGGAACTTCACAATTTTTTTTGGGTTTTACCCCAACTTTTTTGGATTTTACCACATTTTTTGGGGATTTTCTCCCTTTTTTTTTTTTATTTTCCCAAATTTTTGGTACCTCCCAGCAATTTTTTTTGAATCTTCCCCCAATTTTTTGGGGATTCCACCCCAGTTTTTGGGATCTTCCCCCAATTTTTTGGGGTTTTTCCTCCAATTTTGGGAATTTTTCCAAAAAAATTTCAGTATTTCCTCCACTTTTGGGTATTTTCCCCCAATTTTTCGGGATCTTTCCCAACTTTTGGGAATTTTCCTCTGAAATTTCTCTCCAATTTTTGGGATTTTCCCCCAATTTTTTAGGATTCTCCCAATTTTTTTTTTAATTTTCCCCCAGTTTGAAGGATTCTGGGAGGGATTTTTGGAATTTGGGGCTCATTTAAGGAGGAAATGGGAATTTGGGGAGGTTTTGGGGGAATTTTGGGAGTTTTTGGGGGATTTTTGGGGAATATTTATGGGATTTAAGGGGGGTTGGGGAGATTTTGGGGGGTTTGAGGGGATTTTAAAGGGAATTTGGGGGTTTTGAGGGGAATTAAGGAGATTTTTGGGATTTTTTGGGAATTTTGGGGGTTTAAAGGGAATTTGGGGAGGTTTTGGTGGGATTTGAGGGGAATTTGGGGAATTCTGGGAGGG
>NW_024525206.1:0-1501 GCF_017590135.1 Pyrgilauda ruficollis
AAACTCAAGTTGTATCAAATTCATCCCGCAAGTACTTAAAGAATTCATAGCATATATGTGAGGTTTTTGCTAATCTACAGTATTTTTTCAGTCATAAAAAAAATAAAATATAATTATCTTTCATTAGAATAATTTTGGTTGCATCATAGATGCAAGCATTTATGATTTATACAAGTTTTCTCCTGGAGACATCTGTTTATGTCCTCATTTCTGACACTCACATACCTATAATTTTGATGATCTGATCTTTCCGCTGTTAAAAGTGGCTGGAAAGATGTAAAAATATAAACTCCTTTAATTATCAATTTAGACAAAAATTGTGCAAGACCCATTTCTTTTCTACCTATGTTTAGAGGTCTTCAGACCTTGTGAAAGCAGGCAAAGAAGTTGTGTACTGCTGTGGTAAGCTGACATGAATATCCTTATTAACTTTTGTTAGCACTCGAATGCATTACGGCTATTGCATTCTAGTACACCACACTAGAATGAATTATGGCTATTGCAGCAGCTCAAGTGTACCTGTATTCTTAACACTTCTATATGAATTTCCTACATCAGTAGTGAGACTTGTTGAAATTAGGCCTCTCTCTTCAGCCTGTTAATGCAATTGTCAACTGGCACCAATTGCAGAACAGCTAATTGTATAATTTTTTTCTTGATGGCCTACATATGTCAAAAACTTTTGGCTCGTATTTGTTTTTTGATGTGGGCTACTTCTGTGGAAATTCTCTTTATCCCCTCAGGCTGTAACATGGGTGGCAATGTCCTTAGGATATGCTTAGCAGAAGGCAAACTTGGAGGCCAGAAGTCTGGAAGAGTGAACGAATCAGAATTTAAAGAGATTTATCTTACTTTTCATTCTGTATGCAACTTCCTGCAAGCAGGTCCCACAACAGAGGTTGTCATCTGAAACAAAGCTGGATGCGCTGGGCCTTGAACTTGCATTGTCCTATTGCAAAATCTGAATCAGATGGGTTTTTTTTCATCTGCCAGTTTAGATATTGAACAGAAAGTGAAAGTTTACAGCAGAGTGGAAGTGGCTGAACAGGTAGTGACAGTTGAGTTTTCGCTGAAGAGCTCCCTTATGCAGAATTTAGTGCTGTCAGAGCTATCTGTCTAAATCAAGGTGACGAGAACACAGCTTTTAACCCTTTGGTGAATTTTAATTCAAGTCTTCACCTTGACTTTACTTAATCATATCTAATCTATCTTATGATGGTTGTAGAAAAGCATGAAAAATCCTGATGTGCAGTGGCCCAGAAGTACAAAAATCAGACTCAAGTAAAAATATGCATCCAGTTTCTATACACACAAGAGTAAATTCCAGAATATGAACAACTGAAAAATATTTAACATGAAAAGGTGTCTAAAATGGAAATGATAAAAGTAGGGACTTTGCCTAATTTGCTTGGTTTCTATCATTTGGAATGTTTGTTATTGTTCTTTTATAGACAACATTCTTAAAGGATGTCTTCTGCTTACTTTAAATTTTGCATGATTT
>NW_024525207.1:0-1501 GCF_017590135.1 Pyrgilauda ruficollis
CAGTCTCACCTGAGGGTGACGTTGAGCACGTCGCGCGCTCTCCGGGGCGTGCCCTGCGCCTTGGCCGCCACGAAGAGCGCGGCCGCGGCCGCCAGGTGCCGGTCCCGCGGGGACGGCGGGGACGCGGCGGCCGCGAAGGCGTGGAACGCGGCGCAGGCCGTGAACAGGGCGGGGGAGCCCAGCCCCAGCTTCACACCTGGGCAGGGGACACCTGGGTCACCTGGGGACACCTGGGGACAGCTGTGTCACCTGTGTCACCTGTGTCACCTCAGAGCAGAGTGGGCGAGCCCAGCCCCAGCTTCACACCTGCACAGGGGACACCTGTGTCACACCTGTGTCACACCTGGGTCACACCTGGGGACAGCTGGGGACACCTGGGTCACACCTGGGCCACCTGGGGATCACCTGGGTCACACCTGGGGACACCTGGGGACAGCTGGGGACAGCTGGGTCACACTTGGGGACACCTGGGTCACACCTGGGGACACCTGGGGACAGCTGGGGACACCTGTGTCACCTCAGAACAGGGCGGGCGAGCCCAGCCCCAGCTTCACTCCTGGGGACAGGAGTGTCACGCCTGAGTGTCACCTGAGTGTCACCTGGGGGTCACCTGAGTGCCACCTGTGTGCCACCTGACGGTCACCTGGGGACACCTGGGGGTCACCTGTGGAGTGTCACCCCAGTGTCACACCTGTGCCACCTGGGGATCACCTGTGTCACACCTGCGGGTGTCACTGATCCGAGCCCGCCCCTGCCGTGCCACAGTGACGTCACAGTGACGTCACCAAGCTCAGCTCTAAAATAGCCCCACCAGTACCCCGCTACGCCGTCGCTATGACGTCATCAGTGTCACACCTGTGTCACCTGGGGATCGCCTGTGTCACACCTGCGGGTGTCACTGATCCGAGCCCGCCCCTGCCGTGCCACAGTGACGTCACAGTGACGTCACCAAGCTCAGCTCTAAAATATCCCCACCAGTACCCCGCTACGTCAGTATGACGTCACTACGACACCACACCACGACTCTCCCTGCCCTGTGACGTCACCGCCAAGCCCTCGCCCCGCGCTCGCTCCCCGATGACGTCGCCTCCCCGCTATGACGTCACGCCCCGCCCCTTACCCGCCTCCATGATGAACCGCGCGATCCGGAACCGCGCCCGGGCCTCGGCCCCGCCGGGCTCGGGGGGCTCGCGTGACGTCAGGGCCCGCGTCGGTGACGTCATGGCGCCCGCGTTAAAGGGCTGCGGGTGACGTCACGGCCGCGGTGACGTCACGGGGGGCGGCGGGGGCCGCGCGCGGGGCCCGGAGGGAAAATTGGGAAGGATTTTTGGGACTAGGGAAGGAATTTTGGGGGTTTTCAGGGATTTTTTGGGGTCTGGGGGGGAGTTTTGGGTTTCCCTGAGGGATTTTGGGGCTGGGGTCTCCCCTTCAGGGCACGGCCCCCCCCGAGCAGCAGCTCCAGTTCCTCCAGGACCTTCTGGACGCCGCCCCCCCCGTGGAG
>NW_024525208.1:0-1501 GCF_017590135.1 Pyrgilauda ruficollis
TGAAGATGAAGCCAATAACAATGAAGAAGATGAAGACGTCAATGACGACGACAATGAAGACGATGACGATGAAGACGTCAATGACGATGACGAAGATGAAGCTGATGACGATGATGAAGATGATGATGAGGATGATGATGATGAAGATGAAGCCAATAACAATGATGACGATGACGATGAAGACAATGAAGAAGTCAATGACGATGATGATGGTGATGAAGATGAAGCCAATGATGATGATGATGATGATGAAGATGATGATGAAGCCAATAACAATGATGACGATGACGATGACAATGACGATGAAGACGATGAAGAAGTCAATGACGATGATGATGATGATGAAGGTGAAGATGACGATGATGATGAGGATGGACGATGAAGACGACAATGATGAAGATGAAGCCAATAACAATGAAGACGATGAAGAAGTCAATGACGATGATGAAGATGAAGTCATGAAGCCAATGACGATGAAGACGATGACGATGATGGCGATGACGAAGATGACGATGACGATGATGAAGATGACAATGAAGCCAATAACAATGATGACGATGACGATGACGATGACAATGAAGAAGTCAATGACGATGAAGATGACGATGACGATGAGGATGGAGCCAATGACAATGACGATGAAGACGACGATGAAGACGATGAAGACGAGGATGACGAGGATGAGGATGAGGAGGATGAGGATGAGGAGGAAGGCCCCACCTGCGTCTTGCGGATGCGCAGGTCGGCCGAGGAGCGGTTCAGCCCCTCCTCCTGCTCGATGCTCTGCTCGATGGCTGCGGCCGGACAGCGGTCACCCAGCGGTCACCCAGCGGTCACTCGGGGGTCACTCGGGGGTCACTCGGGGCGGGAGGGGTCGCGCGGGGGGAGGGGTCGCGCGGGTGAGTGACCTCTGACCCCGTTAATTACTCCATTAATGACCCCATTAATGACCCCATTAACCCTCCCATTAATTAATTACCCAATTAATTAATGAATTAATTAGCTAATTAGCTCACTCTCGTCGGGGTTGGGGGTGGCCAGGATGGTGCTGTGCTGCTCATTAATCACCCAATTACCCCGTTAATGACCCAATAACCCCATGAACACCCCCATTAACGAACACCTCGTTAATTAATGAGTTAATTAATTAATTAGAGCTCACTCTCGTCGGGGTTGGGGGCGGCCAGGATGGCGCTGTGCTGCTCATTAATCACCCAATTACCCCGTTAATGACCCAATAACCCCATTAATAACTCCATTAACGCCCCCATTAATGAACACATCATTAATTAATTAATTAATTAGCTAATTAGCTCACTCTCGTCGGGGTTGGGGGCGGCCAGGATGGCGCTGTGCTGCTTCTTCACCTGCTCCACGTCCTCCGAGAGCTTCTCGATGCAGCCGCGGATCTCCTCCACCTGAGCGGGATTTTGGGGGATTTTGGGGAAATTTGGGGGAGTCTTGGGAATTTGGGGGAATTTTGGGAGATTTTTGGGGATTT
>NW_024525209.1:0-1489 GCF_017590135.1 Pyrgilauda ruficollis
ACAGGACCTGTGAAGGGGCTGTGGGGTACACAAAATGTTTTTAGGATGATCTGGATTATATCTCTATTGAAGAGCAAATGCTCCCTTGGGTTTGGGTCAGCACGGGTGGCTTCAATGTGGAAGACACACCTGCTTTTTGTAATTAACCTCCATTTGTTAATGAACTACAAAATGACCTGTGTATCTGTGTAGTCTCCTGGCAACCTTGAAGTTATTCACCTGATTTCTTTTGCTTTCACCTGGGACTGTCTGCTCCCAGCTCCCTGTGGGGCTTGAGAGTGTATGGAAGAGATGAGTCCCGTTCTTATCATGTCTCATGGTGCCCCACTCCTCTAAATCCTCAGCATTAAGTCACTGACAGCTTTCCTTAGGAAATCAGCAGCTTGTGTCCATGGCAATGATGATCAGTTTGGTGAGCTCTGAAAAGCATCTGTGTTCCAGACAGGCTGTTTTCCCATTGGAAGTTGCTAATTTGCTGAAGGTTAAATTCATCTGTGGCTTCGAGATCAAAATTAAAAAAACAAGTACTGAAAGTGAATATTTTGCTACAGACAAATCTTTTGCTAGGAAATGCTCCATTTTTCAGTATTAAAATGGCTGTTTTCACTTTGGTATTTGATCCCTAGTAAGAGTGAATGGTATAATAGAAAACTCTGCTTAGCTGAAAAGGCCTATGTGCATGTGATGTCATTTACTTTTGAAACTTGACATTTATTCTGGTTCTCTTTGTTTTGGGTTTTTCCTCTCACCTCGAAGCAGAAATATCAAATTCACCTCCTCAAAATGAAAAACTTACTATATCATGGTTCTTCGTAGCAGCTTGTAAAAGAATGTAAATGGTCAGTGGTGGTGTTAAACAATTCTGATGTCAGAACTTGTGCTCCTGATGGTAAATGTTGGATAGATTTGCCTCTACTCAAGTACAGCTAATATCCCTGTTAATACTTGTCATGGAGATTTACATAAGTGCAGTAACAAGTTTGCACATTGAGTAATATATCCTGAACTTTTTGAAGGAAGATTGGCAATTTTATAATTATGATGGCTCAATAAAGATGTAAGAATCACCAGAGGAATAGGGGGAAGATGGTGTAAGTTAGCATATCTTATCTAAATAAATTATAGTTGCAAGATATTAATCCACATACAGGTCTGGGATATTTTTAGTTAGGCACCTTAATGATTCTTATTTCTAGAGTATGTGTATTTTTTTGCCTATGTTTCAAAGAAAGATGAATGATTTCCAGTGTGGTCCCCTTTCCCTGGCAAAATAGGTGACTTTATTGAATAGAATGCCAAAAAAAAGATTATTCTCTTTATAAATTTTTTCTAAAGGGAGATTGAACACTGAAGGCATTTCTGTTCCTTACCTGGAAACAAATAAACTTGGAGAGGGCATTTTTCACACCCTGTCTGAATCAGATTTTTTAACTCAGCTCCCCCAGAAGCGGTTTTCAGTTATATTGGAACAGGTTTTTTGGGGGGGGGG
>NW_024525210.1:0-1500 GCF_017590135.1 Pyrgilauda ruficollis
TTTCCTTTTCCCTTCCTTTTCTTTCATCCCCTTCCTTCCCCTGCCTTCTCCTTTCCCCTCCCCACATTTCCCTCCACCCCTCGCTGTGCTGGCTCTGCCCCTCTCTCCCATCTGCCCGCTCCATCCTTTCACGGCTCTGATTCCCAAAAATCCCCGGCTGGAGCGATCCTGGGAGCCAGAGAGGCTTCCTGGAGTGCTGTTCCAGTACTGGGATTCATCCCACAGCCAGAACCAGAAATGTTTTCTGCTCTGGGAGAGGAATAAACATCGAAGATCTCTAAAAGGTAGTCTGGAGGCTCGAGTGCAATAATTGGGCCAAACTCCTTTGCCCTGAGTGTTATCTATCACTCTGTAGTTTGCTTCCTCACAGGAAAGGTGGATATTAAATTCTATTTTTTTATGCCCATAAAAAAATTGTAATTTTCTTTAAATTATTTCTTCCAGAGCTGCTAAAAACCCAAGAATCATAATGCAGCAGGACCCCCATTTCCCCAGTAATTACACTCTGCCTCCTAACTCCTTCAACAGCAATTTCTCAATTTATTTGGCTTCTGTCTGGAATTGCAGTCACGGGCAGAGCTGGGCTCTGTCTTATTATTGCACAGACAAAATTGTTTTTAAAATGTAATTAAACATTTACCTTGAAGATAACGCTTTGTCTTCTTTAAGAAGCATAATATCTTAATTTAACCTAATCTGGAGAACCTTCCATTTCCAAGCTTTTACCTCCAAGACAATGTTATGCTAAACACAAAGCAAAACAAAAAGATTTCCTAATTTAACCTAATTAAAAGATAAGCCTCCAACTTTTCCACTGCCACTGCCTGGAATGAGGAGTGAGGCGTAGCCCTTCGCTTTGCTCAAAATTCTCTGGTTTATCATCCCCCTGCTTTGCTCTCCGCTGTTGATTTTTGTTTATTATCCTCCTTGATGCCCCCAAATCCTCTTAGGAAGCAGAGCTGTCCAACCTTTCCCATCCTGGGGCCTTCCCCGAGGAGATCAAGGGACCACCACGGGAGCAGCTTTGCTTTGGGGGGCTTTGTTCCGTCGCTTTGGGGTTGTTTTTTTTTCAATAACGACGAGACAAAACGCAGCCTGCCTGCTGTGTGAGGCTTCCCCGGGGGAGAGGAGATTTAAGGAAGGTGAAGGATTATTTCTGTTCAGTCTGAGCTTAGGTGTGGGGAGCCCACGGGGCGATGCTCTCTGGTTTGTGCTGGTCCCTGGGGGCTGCCCGAGGTATGAGCCCTGCCAAAATCCATCCCTGCTCCAAGCCATGGAAGTGGCAGCTGGCTCACAGGGCTCTCCCTGTCCTGAGCAGAACCAAGCCTCCCTTTGGAGCTGCTGCCAGGGGCTGAGAGGAGCCCGTGCAGCATCTGCCAGCCTGCCAAGGAGAGCAGCCCACCCCTCCCTCCTTAAGGGAGGCTGAAGCTGCAGCAAGGGAAATACAGGTTGGGTATTAGGAAAAAGGTTTTTATGGAAAGGGTGGTAAAGTTCTGGAAT
>NW_024525211.1:0-1498 GCF_017590135.1 Pyrgilauda ruficollis
TTTTTTTTGTGAATGCTTTGCTGGAATCCCAGAATGATTGGGCCTTATTTTATTGAACACAGGGATGTAATGACAGGGAAAACTAAGTTTAGTCCAAGTAATTCAAGCAGTGATTTGCAGAGGCAGAGTCAGAATCTGAAGTCTCTTGACTTCAGGTCACCAAGGCTAATTGTAGAGCAGTGGCACTAATTAATCATTAACAGAGGCTGATCCATGCTGTGTCCCCCAACACTGACCTAGCAGCCCCCTCCCTTGTAGCTGCCTGCCCACTGTGCCCTGCTGCCCCTTCCCCTGTCCTTTGATAAGTGTCTTTTCTGGATGGCCCCTGCATCCCATGGGCAGCTGCATGGGATGAGGAGCAGGACACAGAGGACACTGCCATATCTGAGCAAAACAAAACTACCTAAATGAAATCAAGATCTGGCTTTCTGCAATACTCAGAGCTTATGGACCTTCTCATCATGTCTGTAATGCAGGGGTTCAGGTAAAACTGCATCTGCTCTTTTCCCATTGCACAAACAAACACTGGCCCATGTCTGGCTTAACCTAAACCACTCAATCCTTAATTTACTGAATTTTTTTATCTTTTCATTGCTGAGGGGCCACTGGCTGTGACATGGCTTTGGCCACTGTGGCTTTGTTTTGGTGAGTGGTGTAGCAGGGTTAGAGAAGACAACAGTGCCTTTTTCAAGGTGCCATGTCAAAGGAGAAAGGCAAAGATTGCAGCCACACTGGGAAATATACTCCATGGAAATATATTCCAGATACACTCCATGTGGGTCCAATGATGGTGTCATGTTAGCCAGACTGGTCCATACCACTGCAACATGTCACTTTTTTTTAGCCTGGTGTGTCATGCCTAAACCAGTCAGAGCTACCCAGACAAGTCAGGACATCAGGACAGAGCAATTAGTGCCTTTGGCAGCTGCATTAGCCCATTTACATATTAGCAGTCAGCTTAGTTTTCTGATGAGCCTGCAAACCTTGTTCACTTAGCTTTTGCAAGTGTTTTTGTTTATGCTTTGCTCCAATTAAATAGCTGTGAGATTGAGCAGGGACTGTGCTACCAGCCTTGTGTTCAGTGGAACAGCTCTGGCAAATATCTCTTAAACTGGTCTGTGTATTAGTGGCTTTCTTTTCCTTTTTACTGTTTTATCAACTGACTGATCTGCATACAACAGCGCAGATCCAGAGACGGGATGCTTGAATCTAGATGAAGAGATAAATGCATTTTGGAGGCACCCATGTGGGTGGGTTTAGCTCTGCCTCTGTTCAGCTGCATCTTCTGAACTAAAGCTTTTTTGATTTTGGGATGGCAGAGCCCTGTTCTGGTCAAACAAAATCAGTGGGTGCTGAGGGTCTCATCTGTTACTTCTTTTCCCTTGCATTTGTCCAACACTTTTCCCCCCTGGTCCTGACTGGGTTGAGCACAAATGAACAGTTTTCTCCTGTTTTGCAGATAAATCTAGAAAAATACAGGGATTCCTGCCCCTCAGCC